>NC_084891.1:7800000-7887500 GCF_958979055.1 Alnus glutinosa | reverse complement strand
AAACCAAATTTACTCTTTATAATTATTAATCATTAAAAAAAAAACCTTAAAAAAATTAATATAAAAAATAATTAATAATAATAATTTTTTAAAAAAGAAAATGTAGGGTGTCGGAACCACCCCATGACCCAAAGGGAAGAGGTGGCTTAGCCACCCCCAACCCCCATGGGGTGGCCCGCTACCATCCTTAATGGATTGGGGGTGGCTCGCAACCACCCCTAAGGCCCCAACCCATTAGGTGTGGCTTGCGACCATCCCATAAGGGTGGTTCAACCACCTTACACTGTTTGTTTGTTTGTGTTTTTTGTTTTTGTTTTTTGTGTTTTTTTGTTTTGTTTTGTTTTTTTTTTCTAGTATTTGTTATTAATAGATTTTTGTTTTAATTTTATTAATTTTCAATTTTCTTTTCTTAGAAAAAATGGGTATTTTAGGAAATTTTTAATTTTTTTTGTCAAAATCGTTATATAAGTACTTTTTCATCCAACATAACGGTCAAGGCTAACAGTGTAGTCTATTTGTCACAAAATGGTAGTTTGATGTATCAAAGTCTCACATTTGTCAGTTTGTGGGCTTCTTTTGAAATTGACTGGTAGTTTAGATGGCTTAACTGTATTAATCTTTTTTTTTTTTTTTTTTTTTTTTTTTTTTTTTTTTGTTTTGTTTTGTTTTTTGTTTGTTTTTTTTTTTTTTTTTTTTTTTTTTTTTTTTTTTTTTTTTTGTTTGTGTGGATTCGCTATCATCTATCTTCTATCAAGGCAAAATCATATGGGGGTGGCCGAAAGTGTTTGGGGGTGGTCGGGCCACAACCCTTAGTTATTGGATGTGGTTGGAGTGTTTAAATCCCATTTTGTTTTTGGAAAAATATTCTTTTAACCCCTAAACTATCACAACATTTTCATTTGCTTCTCAAAACTTTAAAAAGTAACATCGGGGTCCCGCATACTACCATTGAGTGACAATTTAAACACTTTTGCATTTTTCTTCTAAAAACGCCCTTAAAGTTATTAAAAAATAACCATTTGAAAATAATTAAAAAAAATTAAAAATATCAAAAGAAGGTGGATCATTTCAAATTGCTAGCCCCCTTAATTTTTTTTTCTTCCCCAAATGATTATTTATTTTTTAATAACTTTACGGGTATTTTGGAAGGAAAAATTCATGCAAAATTGTTTAATTTGATATGCAATAGTAGTATGAGGGGCCTTAATGTCACTTTTTTAAAATTTGGTGTCGTAAATAAAAATATGGTTGTAGATTGGGGGGATAAAGTATATCCCCCACTCCCATTTTTTTTTTGTTTTCTATTTTTTTTTTTAAATTTAAATTTAATTTATTATTTCTTTTTTGGATATTTTTTTTAATCCTTATTGTATTTAAATAAATTTAGTTTGTAACCTAATAATATTTTCATGATTTCACGTTAAAAACGATCATGTGCGTGTCATGTTTAAGGTTTTCCGTCTAATTTAACGATTTGAGGTTTTTTTTTTTTTTTTTTTAACAAATAATTGAACAAAAAATCAATTCTTTGTTTCATTCTGTAATAAAAAAAAAAAAAAAAAAATCTGACCAAGTAAAAGGAAAAATAACAAAACCATTGCAGTGACAATTAACATAATGTGCTTGAAAAATAAAAATAAAAATAAAAATCAATCAACATCAATGGTCCTCTCCCCTTGGCTCCGTCTATTCAAATAAGTAGGATGAATTATTTGTACTGTACTATTATATTGCACGTGTCAAAAATGATTGTCCACAAACGGTAAAGCCTTCCCAGAGACAACCAATTTGAAAAAGAAAGACTCCTATGCTAACTTATGTGTAGGTTTGTATTGACAGGAGGTGGGGGACCACTGCATTAATTTTTGACCTCATGTTTTTAGAAAAATCTACAACATTTGCACGTTGTTCACTAATCGCAGAAAATGGGGGACCATTACGCACATGGGACCAACTAACCACTACTTTAGACAAACAAAAAATTTTCCATTTTCAAAGGGTTTTTCATTAAAATCATACAACCAACCAATAACAATTGAATAAATGAGTTGAAATCATCACAAATCTCTTTTAACATAAAACCCTAATTTTCATATTAGTCATCTTTTTTGACCGGGTATTGTTAAATATTGACGAGAAACTAAAATTAATGGTAGTATTCTTACCTTAGGAGTACCAAAAAACTGAATCACGTGGTTTAGTTTTGCTCGATTGACTTTCAATGTGTACTATGGAACCTTCGAGAGTGACTACTTTCGAGCGTGCTTCAGATTAGGCGGAAAAAATGACTAAGGCATTAATTTTTAAAACCAAGTAGTGTTTCACAGGGTGTATTTGTAATTGGAAATGGAGTATCATGGGCCTTTGCGTTCTTTAATTGCACAATTAAGGTTAGTTTTGTATTTTTAATTCCATTTTATACTACAACACACCTCTGAATTCTAGAAGGACAATCTTGGTATATCACACGATGGGAACATGGGTAAAATAGGTAAGATTAGGTTAGATTGGTCAGTTTTCCATCCAAGAAGATAGACTCTCCTAACGAAGTGTTTATATCATATCAATTTGATAGTTTAGGGAATCATATCATGTGAGTTGTCAGTTCATGGTGCTTGAAAAAAATCAATTCTTTGGACACTTGCTTTCACGTAATTATCACATTACCTACATCCTAGCAATAAAGCATTAATAAGTTTTGTGAGGGTTTAATAGTCACATGTTAGCAGTTAAAGTAATTAACTCTAGTCTCTATATATAACCTGCTTAAAATAACACGTACATTACAATGTGATTAACTTTAAGAAGAAGAAGAATATGGCTTGGATTGGACCCTAGTCCTCTCCCCCTTGCTCCTTCTATTCAAATAATTAAGCAGGATGAATTATTTGTACATACTGTCCTGGCCTATTACATTGCACATGTCAAATGAATAGTTATTTGTTTTTTTTTTTTTTTCTTAAAGTGTACTGGGTTAGACCATGCATGGTCCATCTTGATAGAAAAGTTTCATTAATTATAGACACATAAAAAAGATCTGGTCGGTGAAATATTTCCTCTATGATTTATGATGCGGATCTCCGTTTGTTTTTTTCTTTTGACAGATGCATGGAGACAATGGAGTGGACTGGGGACTCCAGTTGAAATATAAAATTTGTCACCTAACAGTTGCCTTCTATAATGGCCAGTTGCTCACCAAACGGTGTATATTGACTATCAATAACTACAATTTATTTATATAATATTATTATTATTATTATTATTTTAAAAAAAAAATTATATGTTTGTAGGAGCTAGGTCATGTGAGTTCGATGAATTCAAGTATCGCACATGATTGCATAGTCTTTTCTATCTGTCTGTCTCTCTATTGATTTTGGTCCCGTTTGAAAACTACTTTCCCCTTACCTTCACTTCTTCCAAAAAAACATGAATTTCAAAACATTTTTAACTTTTTTCACTTTTTATATGACATCAACACTTTTTTATTACTTTTTAAATAAAAAATTCATTACAATATATATATATATATATATATATATATATTTTTTCACTTTTTTATATAAATTATTTCAACTTTATATCACATCAATTTTATTTTTCAATCGTTAAAAAAAAGAAAAAAAAGAAAGTAAGGCAGGATAAGAGGCTTTCAAATGGGCCAAGGATGTCTATAAAACCTGTTCAATTTGAATTAGGTAGTCCACTCTTGTCCGGATGTGAATTGTACAATTAATAGCTAGGTGGTCCTTTTTTGTGCAGCTTTTTTTTTTTCTTTTTTTTTTTTTTTTTTTTTTTTTTTTCAAGGCCTATTCTCGTACATGTCTTGTCGAATTAATATTTTATTTTTTGTTTTTTTTTTAGGTGCGAATTAATATTTTGTTATTCTAAGCATGGAGGGACCATGTCTATTCATATTCAACGAGGTGGTTAAATTTTACTGCATTAATAATACCATATAGATCTATATAAAACAATAAAAAATAAATAATACCATATAGGGTACGGTCGTAAGTAAAAATGAAAATTAAAAGCTTAAAGGCGTGTTTGGTATGTATAATGATTATTTTAATTAAATAGGTATTCATATTTTTTTAGTTTGGTTATAATATTTGAATAAAATATTGAATATGTATTGCTTTGTTTGGTATAATGTACGTTGGTTAGAACTGTACATGAGGATGCGATTTTGTACAATATCTGCAATCGCAAAATGCAGATATTGCTTTGAGATATCCGCATCCGCAACATAATTTTACTAACTACTATCCGCATATTAAGTAATAGTCCTATTTTAGTCTTTTGGGTCTTCTTTAAGTATCTGTTAGGACATATTTTAAACCATTTTAAAAATAATTTAGGTTGATTTTTAGTGTTTTGGGTTTGTTTTATATTTTATTTTTTAAAGTTCTAATCTTTTGAAAGTATATTGATTTCACATTACTTTTGTTTTTTTCGCTAAAGTGTACGTTACATGTGAAAGCAACACAGCCGACCAAACTAATGTAAATCTATACTTAATCCAAAATGACGTCATTTTAGTATTAAACACCAAAATGATGTCGTTTTGGTCAGTTTATTAAATATAATATATATTATCTATAAAGGGCACGTGGATAACCGCATCCGTATACCCTAAAACTGCTATCCGCATATGCAGATAGCGATTTTTGCTAATAGTGGTAAAACATCTGTCTGAATTTACACTCCTAACGTTGGTGAATCATATTATGTAGTACATCTCTCATCCATCTTTTGTTCAAAGCAACTATTGGATTCGTAGGACTTACAGATTTGATTATTTGATTTTTAAAAAAGATGAATTGAGATAGATAAGAGATGTACCGCAGAATATGAAATAACATTTTTCTTTTTTAAAACACCCTTATAATACAATTCTCATTTACATTTTTAAGAACATTTTCTTCTAATTTTTTAAAACATATATAGTTATGGTATAAACTGTTTTTCTTTTCTTCTTCTTCTTCTTCTTCTTTATTTTTTTATTTTATTTTTCTTGTTTTTCTAATTCATGCTTGAAGATTTTTAATAAAAAATGTGGTGGCTGTTATATACATATAACATTTACGAAATAAACATGTTGTATTTGTCTATCAGGGGTGTAAATGAGCCGATCCTGAGTGGTATTGGTTGTTTAGGATTAGCTTGTTTGTTTTGGTATCAAGCTCGAGCTCGGCATGAGCCTGAATATTTTTTTGGTTCAACCAAAGGAAGAAGAAGACTACATCGGCTCAACACCTTCTTCAACAAGACAACCTTGTTTAATTTTAAAACAAGGTTAAACCAACAACTTCAAGAATAGTGATCAAATGTTTGCCTTAATCTGCAACTTCAAATAATTTGAAATAAAAACTTGTAAACACTAAAAAAAAATTAAGTTATACACAAGTTCCTTGGCAAAAATGTCAATGGAAGTTTGATAATAACACAAATTAATGTGCGTAAATCATTAAAAACATTATCAAATCCTTAGTATATTGTTTATTAATATACTATATTATAAAAATAAGTTATATATTAACAAATTAATATATGACTTATTTTTATTATATATACACGAGTCGATCCTTATACGAGCAGGTTTACGAGCATTAATCGAGTCGAGCCGAGTTTATAAGATTTTCTATCGTTTAATAATCGAGCTTAATTTCGTGTTCACGGATAACTCATTTAATAATCGATTCGAGTACGAGTCGAGTTTATTCGAATCGATCTTGAGTGAGCTTACGAGTAGCTTGGCTTGTTTACACCTCAATGTCCATCAATAAAAAAACAGATCCCAAAGCTCTTTTTGATGAAATGATTCTTGCGAACTGATGGAACTCTTCTCCTCAAAACGGTATTCGGCAGAACAAAAATAAGCTGGTTTGGACCGTTTGGTACAAATACGTACCTTCATCAGGATTCTTCTGATCATTAACTACCTTAATTTGTAGTCCTCCTAGTCCTTTGGTTGAGACACAAGCGTTCTAGCTAGAGAGAGAAAGATTGAACCATTCTCGTTTCCTCTATCCTTATGAGGCTTCATTTTCATCCTCTAGGTCTTTTCTTCTCTAAGGGCAGTGATGGGGTGCGGAGTAGTTTTTCTATTATCTAATTGAGATATGATACATTACCACCTCAAGACACAATTTCTGACCATCTTTGTCCATGTGTCAACTTTTTTTTTTTTTAAGAAGAAAACCATAAAGCTAACGAATAATGATTCACTGCCATCTAAAAATACAACTTTTCACCACCTTGCCTATATGGCAAGGTGGTCCCCTACTACTTTTTGAATTTTTTGAATTTTGAAAAATAAATTAAGGTGAGGGACCATCTTGCCACATATGCAAGATGGTGAAAAGTTGTATATTTAGGTGGTAGTGAATCATTACTCAAAGCTAACTAGGGGATTACCTTGACACATCGGTAAGGTGGTCAAAAATTGTGTCTTGAGGTGGCAAAATATCATATCTCTATCTAATTTTGACATGACAATCTTTTTTTTATTTTTATTTTTTATTGAGAGAATAATATCTACAAGGATTTTGCGAATATTATGCTCTTTGTGCCCTTTAATGAGAGAATGACGTATCAACAAGTATCAACAAGAAATACTAAACATAATAAAGTCAAAAACACTAGATTTTTCTCCATGGCTTACAAGAATGGAAAAAGGAAAAACAATCCACAGGTTTTTCTTCACACCCTGGTTCCTCCCTATTCGTGCATCTCTTTCACTTTGTTGAAGCAATCTACAAGTTCTTCAATTTTTTTTTTTTCCTTCCTATTTTTATAATGCTTTTGTTTCTTATATTCTTGTAATTAAGCCATGAACAATAGTAATTTATATGTTCGTCTTTTATAGTAATTTCAAATTTGTTCGAACATGGCATTGGGATCTTTGCTGGCCTGTTCAAAAACCCAGATCTTTGAGAGCCTTTGCTTTGTTGGGTCTCATGGCCACTTCCCGTGTCATCATTTTTCAGGGTGTGAAAAAACATCCCAATTCATTGTAGAAACAAGGTTAATGTGAAGAAAAATGTTTTCTTTTTAGTCTTTATGGTTGATGAGAAAAATTATGGAATGCATAGTTTGGTCCCATGGCCGGCCACTTCCGGAAACAAGGCTTTATAGCCATTTTCAGCGGAGGAACAGTGTAAGATGAAGCTGCGAACACGCCAAAAGAGATGCATGGGTCGGGCTTGCTGCAATTATGTTGAGGAAGTTGGTGTGGGACACGGTGAAGTTGGATTTGGCAAGGATCGTGACGTGGGACAAAATTAAGATTGTTCTGACAACGTAGGATAACAACAGAAACTATGAATTGAAGATAGAAAATGAAATTCAGAAAGAGAGAAAATAACAAATAGGAAAGAGAACCCCTAATTTTCTCAAATAAGCAAACAAAGAAATAACTTTGAAAGACTTTAAAATTTAATTGATACTTTAAAATTTGATTCCAAAATAATATGGACATGCCTTTATATAGGAAAAGTTTGAGTATTTTCCAAGCAAAATACTTGAAGAAAAAGAGAGAAATAAAAATACAAAACATTACTTTAAACTTGGAGATAAAGTAAAATTCTTGTACAAAAAGTAAAATATCTTATTCTAAAAATAATCTTCAAATATTTTGTATGATTCTTTCCATCCATAGGTTGATCTTATTCAAGAAATAATCTTCAAATCTTATGCTTGATTTTCTCCTGCGTTAGTCTCACTGGGTTGCAAAGAATTTGTCATCGAATTCAAATCATCTTTGGCTCGATCTTTTGGATGTCCAATCAATTCATTCCATTCTATACTTCTCAATACCAAAGCAACTTGCACTACAAAAAAAAGGGCTTTTTGAGCCGTTTTTTTAGAGCCGTTTTAACAAAACGGCTCTAATTAGAACCGTTTATGATTAAAACGGCTCTAATTAGAGCCGCTTTTATAAAACGGCTCTAATTAGAGCCGTTTTAACAAAAATGGTTCTAATTAGAGCCGTTTTAATCATAAACGGTTCTAATTAGAGCCGTTTTTTAAAAAAGGCTCAAAATATATTTTGAGCCGTTTTTATTAAAACGGCTCTAATTAGAACCGTTTTTAATAAAACGGTTTTAATTTCAATTTAGAGCCGTTTTTATTAAAAGGGCTCTAAGCAGAGCCATTTTTTAAAAACGGCTCAATATCTAATTAGAGTCGTTTGAATAAAAAACGGTTCTAATTAGAGCCGTTTTAAAGCCTTTGTTCCACAAACGGTTCTAATAAGAAACATTTGGAGTCGTTTTAACTAAAATAACTCCAATTGAAATCGTTTAAAAAAATAAAAGTGACTCAATTTATAAAAAGGGATAATTGCACTGTTGGTCCCTGGGGTTGGCCATAATTATTTTTCACTCCTTGTGGTTCAAAAAGTACATGGGAGGTCCTCATGGTAAACAATAATTACAAATTAATCCTTGAACCCATTTTTCATTCAAAAGTTAATAGATTCTGTTAGTTAGCCACGTCACACCCAATAGGAGGCCAACACGTGTCAATTACAATAAAAAAATTATAAAATCTAATAAAAATATAAATACGTAAATATTTATATTTTATATATTAATATTTTTATTAGATTTTATTTTTTTATTGTAATGGACAAGTGTCAACTTCTTATTGGGTGCGACGTGACTGATTAACGGAATCTGTTAACCTAGTGGATGGAAAATTGGTTCAGGGAGTGATTCATAATTATTGTTTATCACAAGGATCTCCCATGAGCTTTTTAAACCACAAGGAGTGAAAAATAATTATGGTCAACCCCATGGACCAACAGTGCAGTTATCTCTTATAAAAACTCTAACCCTTAATACTATAAATAACATTGATTAATATATATAGCACTAATTTTATTTTATTTTATTATATATATATATATATATATATATATATATATCACTACATAAATTGTATTTAGGGTTGTAATCGAGACACGACAAGCTTTTAATATTTCAATATTGGCTCATTTTGAGTTGAGCTTAATTAAACAGTTGATCTCGAACTAGAGCCGATCATAATAGGTTCACAGGATTGAAATAAGATTATATCAATCCAAGTGTTTTACTTTGATCGATCGAACATTCAATCAATCATAGTGCATTATATTAATTAGCCTGATCGATCGTGATAGAGTTTGATCAATTAAACTTGATACAGTGAAAGTTCGATCTAACGTCCGAGTATTAGTCTGATTGATCATGATAGGATCATATGATCGATAGAATCATCCAATCAATCCTGATGTATTACTCCGATCAATCTTAGTGCATTAATAGTTTAATCGATCGTGATACGATCAAACTTGACACAATTAAATGTTTGACCGAATATCTAATTCATCCTAGTGCATCGATCAATCCGATCTATTGTGATACGAATGTTGGATCAATCAAACTTGACACAGTAAATGTTCGATCTAATATATGGTTGATTCTAATTAAGTATTAGTTCGATCGATCATAACACGATCATATGATCGATAGAAGATCTTATTGATCAAAGTGTATTACTCCAACCAATCAAACATCTAATCGAATCTATTGCATTAGTCTGATTACTCATGATAGAGTTCAATCGATCATATATATATTAAAATTAGAGGTATGTGTGTGCACATCTCTAATTTTTATTTCTATATGTCTAGCAAAAAATCTTATGGAAGGCCTCTATAATAGGCTAGTAGCTAAATGTCTAGCTAAAATTTCATTGGATTCAAGTAGCTTATGTTTTAGTCTTAAGTGTCTCATATGGCTTAAGTACAATTTTAATTATGTATATATAAGCTATTGGGTGTCATCACCTTGCAAGCCAGTTTTCAAGAGTATCAAAACCAATTACCATGTCAAAAGTTTAAGCTATGGAGTGAGCAATCTAGTCGATCTATAATATAGATTTGGCCATTGTAAATATTGGCTGTGGAGCCTGGTGGTAAGTTACGATTATAAATGTCTCACATAACTTAAGTATATATCTTAACCATACATATATAAATTTTTAGGCATCCTTCTTTTACAAGTCAGTTTTTAAGGGTGCTTACTCTGATTCTAAATTATACAAATTTTGGGTAGAATTCACTTTTAAATACCAGCTTGCAAGGAAAAAGTATTGCTTGAAAACTTATATACAGGTGCTTTAGATTGTAAATGAATTAATTTTGATTTTGACATTTTAAACGTATATAATTTAATATATTAGGCGATTGTAAGTCTGATTAAACGTATTATAATTAATATATATATAATAATAATTGGAGCCATTTTGGAAGAAAACGACTCCAGTTGGAGTCGTTTTCTTCCAAAACGACTCTTGGGGGTGCGCGCGAGGGAGAAGAAATTGTCCCGCGCGCGCCACACTCTAAATATCAAGCATATACTTTTTTTTTTTCCTTCTAGAAACAATGAAACATCTGTACATCTGCAGGTCTCTTGTTATCTTGTTACTCTCTATTTTTCATTTTTTTTTTTATGAGCCTCTTTGTCTCTTTCATTACTCTTTCTCTCATCTCCGTCACTCTCTCTCTTACAGACACCGCCGGCTGCCGCTCTCCGTCGACCACCGGTACGTCCTCTCTCTCTAGCTCTCTCACTCTCTCTTGCTCTCTCTCTCTCTCTCTCTCTCTCTCTAGCTCTTACACACGAACACTCTCTCTAGAAGAAGGACCATAGGTGGGAATGAAGCATTTCTTTATTTGGAAATAGGCGAAGGAAGCGCATAAGAGGCAAAACTGGCTACGCAAGCTGAACTTGGGCAGATACAGTAGAAAACACTCACCTTTGTAACTCCCCTTTTCCCCGCATTGGAAAAAAAATCTGAACTTTACAGATGATTATTTATTCTAGTTAATATTTGGGAGAGTTTTTTGTTCTGCCACTGTCCAAGTGTCTATGGATTCTAATGGGTGCCCTTGAAATTGGTATGGGATTACTTGCACTGATGGCCATGTGACATCAATTACTATAAATAATTTTGGTCTAGTCGGTGACTTTAGGTTCTCAGCTATTACAGGCCTTAGTATGCTTAGCAACCTGTCAGTTTCGAACAACCAGTTGATAGGGACGAATGCATTTGAATCTTTCTTTAAACCAATTTGAAGGCAGTATTCCTGCCGGTTTCGAAAAACTAGAGCAGCTGAAGTATTTAGATTTGCGGGAAAATGGCTTCTCTGGGGACATTATGCGTCTTCTGTCATTAGTGTTATATAAAATGAATTTAGGACAACATAAATGTAGCGGAATGGGGTCAGGCTGATTCCCTTTTCATATTTTATTTGAAAGATTGGTGTGTGGTGTCTGGGCTTTAGGTTGACGGCAAGCTTTGTTTTTAAGGTAGTAAATAACCCAAGAACTCTTGGCAGTAGATAACTTACAATTTTGTTTTTTTCCTGCATTTTCTAGGATAACCTTTGGGCGACTCAAGAACAAATGTAGAAGATCACCCTCATCAGCACAATGGCAGTCTCTTAGGCAGTGTGCTCACAGAATTAAGTTTACTGAAAGTGGAGAAAACGATTGGTGCAATTTCAGGTACTGCTGAACCTTTCTCATCAATGCTCATTCATTTGTATGTACTGATATGCGTGCACTGTGCTGTGACAGCATTTTCCAGTTTTTTTTAAATGTTTTCATTTTTATATTTTTGTGGTTCCCCAGTTATAGTGATGATGGAATGGGTTTGATGTTAGAGATAGAGCTAGAGGACCTTAGCAAAATTAAAGGATTTATTCTTTGAGACTTTTCTTTGTGCTGCTGCCTTATATCGTAGTAGTTTTTTGAATTTATAGACTCATGTCAAACAGTGAGGAATTGGGATACATTTTACGCATTGACTCAAGTGTGTAGTTGGATAATGCATTGTTGAGTTCTTTAGTTTCTGTTCATAATTAATTTTTTTGTTTAATTAAACTCTGCTTTTTTTGTTTCATTTATCTCTTTAGTTGTGATTTCCACCTTGAACACTGTTGTCACTGGGCTCTGAGATGTTTTTCTGCAATTTTACTGTTCATGGGTCAATTTGTTGTTGAGGTTGCTGTTGTTTTGCGTGGTGCACAAAGCAAAATTAGAATATGATTATTAGGGAGGTAATTAAGTATTGGATAATGTAATGGAAACTCTTTCTTTTTCTTTTTCCCTTCAGTTTAGGGAAATAACTACGAAAACTGCATTTCCATGAAGGATCCGGTTTCCATGCTGTAAAAAATTTATAGCACATCTGTTGTAATTTTAGATCAACGGTCAATATTAAAACTTCACAATTTTTATACACACGATGTCACTTTAGGGAACACTAACAGAATTTTCCAAACGCTGTTTGCAACAAATGAAAACTGTCTTTAATTTTCTTCCTTCTTCACCCATCTTCACTCTCTCCCTCTTGTTTCTCATTATCTCCCACAACTCTATGGTACTATTACGTGGGCTCTGTTATTCCCTGTCTGTGAGAGTTGAAACAGATGATGACAATATTATTAATATGTACCTCGATGTTTTGTAATGTTCTATTAACATGTACATGAATTTGTGGCAACCAATGTCGTGTTAATAAGTTATAATCACTATCATTCTCTATAACTAATGTGTCATTGGTTGATTCTGATCTCTTAATATTCATACCACACGACAAAGTTTCCACCCAAGACTATAGATTTAGCAGAATCAATGTAAATTTAACTACTCCACCAATCAACTTTATCCACTTTCCTTGTTGCTAGTTTATATTCTTAACTAATAACTATGTTGCTCGATGGTCGTAGACTCTTTCCACTTTACAAGGAAGCAAATGGAAGCATCTATGCCACACTGCTTGTTGTGGGAGGTTTTATGTATAATTCTACTGTTGGAGAAATCATTCCATAAGATATTCAAAACTAAAGCTTTTCTGTCCATAAAAGTTTCACATAATAAGCGGGTCTATTACTAATGCCATGTTTCGAAGTGGAAATTTTTTAAAAAGAAAGAATCCAGTAAGTTTCTGTTTTGTTTATGTGGAAGCAGCCATAGAATATTCTATTTCAAGTTTCAACCAAAAGAAGAAGCAATACGATGACTAAATCTACTTCCCTTCATAATATTTCTCTGCAACACAAAAATGAATCAGAAACATTTCAAATGAATAAGGTTGTCCTTGTTTGTTCCCCAAGGCCTTTCTTTTATGTGCGCTTTCCAACAGTGGGTGAGTGAGCAACCAAGTAATGGACCTATGGTGGAGGATTTCTTGAAAGAGTGCGAGACTCTACTCTGAGAATGAGGTAAAGAGAGTATTTGGTTTCTTGGGGCAACATCTTTCATTTCTTTCAAAGTGGGAGAGACTCGAAAATGGGAGAGAGATGGAGAAGAGAGAAAATTATGGCTTTGAAACTGTCAGAGTTGCGGAAGATAGGGAGTGAAAAGAGAGAAAATGTAAAGGTGGTCCGGTGGATGAAGAAGGAAGAAGACAGCTTTCGTGTGGTGCAAACGGCGTGTAAAAACTTCTGTTAGTTTTCTTTAAAGTGACGTCGTGTTGATTAAAAATGAAGAAGTTTTAATGTTGACCGTTGATTTAAAATTACAGCAGATGTGCTGTTATTCTTTTACAGCATGGAAACCGGATCCTTCCATGAAAACGGAACTTAGTGAGTTACCAACAAATTCAAATTCTATGGATTGGTTCACCTCATCCAGCCAGTTCTCTTCTCTGCGGCAAATTTCCCATAAAAGATTGAAATTGTATAAAATAATTGATTATTAAACGCCTTGATATGGAAAATTTGGTAGAAGCAGCTTTCTTTCATGAGTAGGTGTGTCATTTTTAGGTATCTAGAATGGTTAAATTTGGGCTTTCTTTCTTTTATAAATTATATATATTTATTTCGCTCCTTTCTGGTTTTTTGAGTTCATCGAGAGAGCGAGTACAATTCAGTTTCTTTCTTTATTTCATTTGAAAATTGTGCCAATTGATCTTTGTGTGTTTAATATATATATATGTTAGTAATAAATTATCTTATCAGCATAGAACTTTTGAAATCGGGCGGTGGGTAGTAATAATATTGTTTTATGTGTTTATGGGTCATGTGAATTGTGACATGCCAAATATAGGCCTCCTCTAAGTTCCAGTTTTGGAAACAAGCTAGCTGCTGATTTGTTTGAATGAATGAACAAGATATTATTTGGTAGTTTTCCTTAGTCAGGTAGACGTGTTATAGCATGCACTGTGGTCCCACGTTTTTTCTTTTTTGTCTTTTTAGGCTTCTCTTGATGCATGTCCACTTTGATGTTTTATTTTCTTTTATTATTTAGACTTTTCCAACGCCAAACACAGCTCTGTCCTGGTTTATGATATTGTGAAAATCAATTTTGTAATTGTAACTGCAAATTAAAAGAAAATTCCAAGTTATGATATATGCTTTCTTTTTCTAATATATCTGATTCTAAATATATTCTGAATATGATAACATTGATTTATATTTGCAGCAAACCTTCCATAATAATTGATGATACTTTCCACAACAGATTGATTACTTCCTTAATAAGTTGATTGTTATCCCCTTATTGTTGATGCAAGCCATTCCTTAAATGTTATCGTAGCTCATAAATGGCTTGCATTTTGTAAATAGTTTTTGTACCTTATATAATACACATCATACTCCCACGAGGAAGGCCATTAAATTTTGTAATTATGAACATACTTTTAATAAAATGAACAGCAGGTGCCCCCATACAAAACCTTTATTGATCCTTTTTTTTTTTTTTTTGTAATTTATTAGATTATTTGAGTTCTGGTTGAGATTCATAATATGAAAAAATAGAGAAATTTAGCACAAAAATTCATACTTATAAGATGGTCTGAAGAGTCATATTGTTCAAAATCCTAAACCAAACTACACATTGAATTTCAACTCATATTTAAGTATTTAATTAATCGATTATTGGATAATTACTAAGTATAATTTTGAGATAGATAGATATATATATATATATATATAAAAGTGCTTATCTTATATAATTTTGTTTATATATATATTAGTGTTATGTACTCATTAACATTATTGTGTAATATAATGTAGTTACTCTAAATATGGATAAGAGTTGGATGACGAAGTCGAGAGGCTCGAGAGAGTATATGGAGGGGGCCGAAGCGTTTGTAAAGTATGCAGTTACAAACTCTAAAAATAAAAATTCAATTGTGTGCCCGTGCAAGAAGTGTGGATTGAAGAGGAGCCTACGACCAGAAGAAGTATATGATCACTTGACCGGTGGAAGAGGAATGTTGTCTAATTATACTGAATGGATTTGGCATGGAGAGAAGATTAGGGCTCCGGTACCTAATAGAGTACCTAATGTTGTTGAATCTCTCAACCCAGCTCCGGCTGCAGATAATATTGAATCAATACCCGACGAGTCAAGAACGATGCATGCCATGCTGCAAGATGTTTTTGGCATGCATGATATTCGGGTAGACGATGGTGAGTGTCAAGTGGAAGTGCAAGCTGAAGATGTACCTGAGGCAGTTGAGGAAGAAATTGATGAGAGTGCTAAGAAATTCTACAACTTGCTTAAGGATGCAGACAAGCCACTTCATGACAAAACAAAATATAGCAAACTGTTAGCTGTTGTACATCTATACAACTTGAAGTGTGTGGGTGGATTGAGTAATACGATTTTCACATCTTTTCTTGAGTTCATCAATGAGTTAGCAACAACAGATGAGCCAGCTTTGCCTAATAGTACGTATGAGGTCAAAAAATATTTGAGGGACCTAGGGCTTGGATATGAAAAGATTCCAGCTTGTCGAAATAATTGTATGCTATTCTGGAAGGAAAATGAGAAGTTAGATACATGTACAGTGTGTGGAAAATCAAAGTGGAAGGACGAAATTACTGAAGAAGATGGGTCATCCCGAACGTCGAAAAGACGGCCAATGAAGGTGTTGAGGTGGTTTCCATTGGCATCAAGATTACAAAGATTGTACATGTCACAACATACCGCTTCCCACATGAGGTGGCACACTAATGAGCGTACAAAAGACGGTGTGCTCAGGCATCCGGCGGACGGTGAAGCTTGGAGGGCATTCGATGCACTACATCCAGACTTTGCATCAGACCCAAGGAATGTTAGGCTTGGGCTAGCGTCAGATGGTTTTAATCCTTTTGGGCACATGAGCACAAGCCATAGTACTTGGCCTGTCATGCTGGTTCCGTACAACTTGCCTCCTTGGATGTGCATGAAACAACCGTATTTCATATTATCCATGATTATTCTAGGCCCAACTTCACCTGGAATGAATATAGATGTCTACCTACAACCTTTAATATCAGAGTTACAGGAGTTGTGGAATGTAGGAGTACGGACATTTGATATATCCATGAAAAAATCGTTTGTTATGCGAACAGCATTGATGTGGACAATAAATGACTTCCCAGCGTACGCAGATTTATCTGGATGGAGTACTAAGGGTGCACTGGCATGTCCTTGTTGTATGCATTCAACGAAGTCTACATGGTTAACATACGGACGCAAATTTTGTTATATGGGGCATAGGCGATGGTTGCCTACGGATCATAATTGGCGACAAAACGCAAGATCCTTTGACGGTAAAAAAGAGCCGGGTGTTGCACCTGTTGTGCCAGATGGCGATGAAATCTTAAGACAATTACAGAGACTTGTTTGCGTGAATGAAGACACAGAAGGGGGCAAACGAAAAAGAACCGTGGAACAGGGTCATAAAGCAAATAAGGAAGTGGTATGGAAAAAGAAAAGTATTTTCTTCACATTGCCCTATTGGAAAGATAATTTGTTACGACACAATCTTGATGTGATGCACATAGAGAAAAATGTGATGGATAATATCATTGGGACGCTTCTAGACATGAAAGAAAAAACAAAAGACAATCATGAAGCACGTTTGGACTTACGTAAAATGGGTTTGAGAAAAACACTTCATCCATTCACCAACGAGAGAGGCAAGACATATTTGCCTGCAGCATGTCACACGATGTCTAATGAAGAAAAATTAAATTTTTTGAAAGTAATTAAAGATGTCAGAGTACCCGACGGATATGCTTCCAATGTGTCCCGTTGTGTGAACCTTAAAGCTCGTACCATTGTTGGTCTGAAGAGTCATGACAATCATATACTCATGCAACAACTTTTGCCAATTGCTTTGCGTAAATCTTTGCCAAATAAGGTTGTGAAACCTTTAGTAGAGTTGTCTGCATTTTTTAGGGGTATATGTTCGAAAACATTGACGGAAGAAGATCTAGCCCGACACGAAGCTGAAATCCCTATAATACTTTGCAAGCTTGAACAAACATTTCCCCCGGGTTTCTTTACAATCATGGTTCATGTTGTCATACATTTAGTTCGTGAATGTCGGCTTGGTGGACCAGTACACTATCGATGGATGTATCCGATTGAGAGGTAACGCGAGTATTCTCTCTCTCTCTCTCTCTCTCTCTCTCTCTCTCTCTCTCTCATATATATATATATGTATCATACATATAAGGGTTTTTTTTTGTATATGTAGGTCCCTTGGACGGTACAAATCCTTAGTGCGCAATAGAGCTGCCCCTGAGGGTTCTATAGCGGAAGGTTACTTAGCTGATGAAATGTTGACATTTTGTTCGAGGTACTTAGAGAATGCACCAACAGTCCACAATAGGCCTCAAAGAACCCCCGATGAGGCTAAGGGGGCAGTAACACGAGTAAACCTTGACAAATGCACATTGACACAGGTTCATCGATATATTATTTTCAACTCAGACGAGTTCCTTCAATTGCGCACGTGAGTTATATTTTTTTAAGACATCTCACTTCAACTTAAACATACATTTGTGAATTCTAAATATGGACTGCAAACTTGTAGGATGCACTTGGATGAGCTGAGATACGGCTCCAATAGAGGCCAACTATTGGACAGAGAATTGGACCGACAACATAGGGACACATTTTGTGATTGGTACCTTGACTATGTAAGAATTTCTTATGGTTGATAAAACCATGATGGTCGTTTTAATGTATATGCAATTTTCTACATTTCTCGATTTAAAAGAGACATTATCTTAAATCACAGGTCAATCGAATGGACCAAACACGCAGAACTGAACTGGGGGATAAGCTTGTATGGCATTCTAAAGGTCCACTCGAAACAGCTCTCGAATATAACCGATATGTGGTTAACGGCAAGTTGTTTCGCACTGTGACCCAAGATGAAGGAAAAACAACCCAAAACAGTGGGGTGTGTGTGCCGACAGTTGATGGTGCTACCTATTATGGGAAGCTAACTCGAATAATCGAGGTAGAGTACTATGACACAACTAGGTATGTGCTATTCAAGTGTGATTGGGCGGACATTAGAAAAGATAAGGGATGGTCAGAGGATGAGTATGGTATAACACTTGTGAATTTCAAAAACCTGATACATACGGGAGAGAATATTTCGGATGATCCGTACGTATTATCTTCACAAGTATCACAAGTATACTATGTCCATGACGACAGGAACCCAGATTGGTGTTGTGTAGTAAAGACTAAACCAAGAAATGTATATGACGTTGGTCAAGGGGAAATGAACTATGATGAAGGTCTCAACTATCATGAGAGTGAGCCTTTAAACTTGAACGTTAATCAGGATCCAAATGATGTTGACTATCTAGATGTTCATTGTGCCCGTAGCGACGTACCTGCATTCGAAGTACAACAACCACAATAAAAGTAGCATTCGTGTATGACTATTTATTTTTTCAATAAATTTAAATTGATATCTAATTATATTAAACATGTTGAGAGGTTTCTATATTTCTATGTTATCTGACACTTTATTTATTTGTGTATTTTGTAGACCGATATGGCATCATCACCTCCGAGAAAGAGACTTCGCACGCGGATCCCATCACGCTGTCTTACAGAGTCTACATCTGAGGCACCTCCATCTCAGCCTGTAGATGAGATGACACAAGATAGCCATCCACCTTCTCCGGGTGCATTTATTGAGGAACCCGTACTCGACAGCCCACATAGGCAGTCGGATATGAGCAACACTGGAATTGATGAGTGTCTTCGTGATCTTGATACTCCAATAGAGCCACATGTGGATGACAGGGCACAAGGTCCCAATTCTGAAGTAATATTGGACAGCCAACAAGTCCGTACGATAGGTACATATGTTATACTTGATATATATGTAAACTAGGCTCCAAAGTTTTTATGTGATTATCTTATATTGTTTATAATATTAATTTAAATACAGATGCGGATGGTAATTTTCACATAAGAGAGGTTGGTGCTCCAAACGCCTTTTGGACAATACCCACTGGAGAGAAGGTTGTCGTTGAATTTAATACAGCGTGGCAGCCAGTTCGCACGAGTGGGTTGAAATTTCGTCGGATTGGAGCGACATATGTCCGGAGTGGGAAGTTTGTGGGGCTAAGTGCCCCAAACTGGAGGAAGGTACCTCCTCAAGTTAAGGAGGACCTATGGACCGCCTTGATGGTATGTAAAACAAGTTAGTTATAGATTTATTGTGTTAAACATATATTACATATACATAATATATAATTGGTTTTTTACTAATTTGTAGAATAAATTTTACATCATGCCCGATGCACCAATGGATCAAATCAAACGGATCACAATGATTGATCTCGGGCAAAAGCGAAAAAATTACAAGTACAGGGTGAAGAAGGGTCTTAATCTACAAAACAATGATACTCGCGAGTCAATTCTTGACACGTCGTCCAACATCACAGAGTTTGATGCTGAGGATCTCGAGATTACCATTGACACATGGTTGACTTCGGAAGATAAGGTAATTATATTATTTACTAATATCATGTCTTTCAACTTTCAACCATGCATGATACCATTTTTTTTTTAACAAAAATTGTGTAGGCAAGGGCAGAAAGGAATAGACAAATCGCCAAAAGCAACAATAAGGTCTTTCATACATCTGGCTCGAAGAGCTACGCTAGAGTCGCAAAAGACCTGGTATGTTGCTTTGATTCACAAGGATATATATATATATATATATATATATATATATATATATATATATATCGTTGAAAATAATTTTGTAAGGTAAAGATTTATTTTTTGGTGGTGTTCTAATAAATAAATTTATTTCTAAATAGTAAAGCACTTTCTTGAGTTGGGACTCTTGAGATAATATGTTGGATGTTGATGTTGCATGTTAAGGGGTCATTGGTGAATTGTGTGCTTTGGTCCAACTTTGTTTGATGGCAATACCTTGGGGTCTCTTGATATTCTTATGTCCTGTGGGCATGAATTTTTGCAATTATGAAGCTTAATTTTTGGAGAAGACATATATCACATATTATCCATAGTTGGATCATAACAATATCAATCATAACTTGCTATAAATCAAAACTCAAAGGACAGTATCAACACATTCTGTAGAACTTGAATTATTCCATTTAGCAACATATGTGATTTGAGATAAATTGATATGTTTGTATAGCATACACATGAGTTACACATGCTTTTTTGGCCATTAACTCCCTAATAAGTAATAATGCTTAAATTCAGGAAATAAATAACTTTTTTTTCTCACCTAAGTACACAGGTCATGCAACACTGTAAAACAGAGTTCTATTAGAATAATGAAGAAATGTAGCAAACACCATCAATTGTTGAAATTAAAGCTTGGCTTCAAACATACAATTCAACTGTGCTTTCTAATCGATTGAATGTTTGAGTTATGATAATAACTTATTAAACTTCCACGTACACATGCATAACCTTCCACATAAACAAGCACATGGCATATTGTTACAACGTAATGTTTGTCAAGAAGTTTTTAATACTAACAATTTCATTTTCTTATGGAGTACTGTTGGAGATATATTGTAATAGGGAAAAGAGTTGTTTGTTTTACAGATTTGTTGTGTATCAATGTAAAAAATAAAATTATAAAGAATTTCTTGTTGAAAACCCGTTCTCACATTCATGACTAATGTTGATTAATTTATATTGTTTGTTTTCGTAGGAGATATTAAAGCAAGTGCCACCCACCCGAGCGGAAGTTTTTGTAGCAACCCACACAAAAAGGGATGGGACGCCTAGCACTCAATCAGCTTCAGAGACGATTGTGCGTGCTTAACTTAGTGATTTAGTTTGTGTTTTGTTGAATTAATTATATACATTGAAATAGTATAAGTATTTATCGAGTCAATTAAGTGTTTAATAATTAACACATTTAATATATATATATATATATGTCTGGACAAGCTTAGGGAGCTGATGGCTGAGGACAGTGCAAGAACGAATCCTGTATCTTCACAGGGTTCAATACTATGGGCCGAAGATGATGCGCTTGCAAAGGCAGTGGGAACAACAGAATACTCAGGTCGTGTTCGTGGAGTTGGGCTTGGGCCATTACCAATTAGACCCACTTCTCGCTCATTTGCATCACGCTTGTCTCAGGAAGCTGCAGCCAATACTCAAATAAATGAATTGAAGGCAAAATGGGAGGAAGAGAAGAGAAGAGCAGATGAAAGATGGGAGGAAAGAGAGAGGAGATGGGAGGAAGAGAAGAGAAGAACAGAGGAACGGGAGATGAATCAGAGTAAAGTGATAGAGAATATGCAAAAGATGATGGAAAGTCTTGCGGCTGCCAATGCTGCACTAGTGGCCAACACTACGGCTACGCAAGACATTGAGTCACCTAATGGTTTGAGGGTGAAATCTTCAATGGCTAGTCGATCAGGTTAGCTCCCAACATTATTAAATAATTAACGAAGTGATTCTTTTAGTCTGTACAGTTGAAAATGTTACATGTATTGTTACTAGTTTTTTTTATATATATATAGTTGCATAATGCACATTTCATCTGAATTACTAATGTAGGTTCCGTGCCCTCGACTCAAGATGATGATTCACATGAGCGTTTGTCGTCACAAACAATATCTTGAGTTGTTTTGAATGTATGTGGAATATCGAAGTTTGTAAATGATGTAAATATTATTTATATCGGTTAGACTTGATCGGTTTGTGATTGTAAATAACTTCTATATTATGTTTTGAAATTACTTTGAATGTTTTAGAGTTTGTATTGTATACATTTGGGGATGAATGACATTATTTATGCTTATACGTTCTTTTATTTGTTATTGTTTTTATGGCTAGCTTGGTGTGTACATCAAGCAATAGTGATTAAATGAATGTATGGAGTTTGAATTATAAGTGTATATGAATGTTTATGAGCTTATGAATGTAAATAAAATTTTTGTTATCAGGTATTTTTTTAAAAAATAAATAAATAAATAAAAATTCTTTTTTTTTTTTTTTAATTGGGGTTTAGAGTCGTTTTTATGTTTAAAAACGGCTCCAAATTGTTGGAGCCGTTTTGGGAGAAAACGGCTCAAAATGTTTAGAGCCGTTTTAGTGATTAAAAGGCTCAAAATTTTTTGAGCCGTTTTAGTGTCTAAAACGGTTCTAAATTTTTTGAGCCTTTTAATCACTAAAACGGCTATAAACATTTTGAGCCGTTTTATTCAAAACGGTTCTAAATATTTTGAGCCGTTTTAAGTATAAAAACGGCTCTAAATTCTTGGAGCCGTTCTAAACAAAATGGTTCTAAACATTTAGAGCCGTTTTTGTAAAAACGGTTCTAATTAGAGCCGTTTTAGTGTAAAACGGCTCTAATAGAGAAGTGCCATCCCTATGGTTTGAGCCATTTTGAAAACGGCTCTAAAAAAACGGCTCAAAATAGTTTGAGCCGTTTTAAGGCCTTAAAACGGCTCAGTAAAAACGGCTCAAACGGTCAGTTTTTTTGTAGTGTTGACACCAGAAGAAAGACAACTTGCAACCAATTACAACATGACTCTGAATATTAAATCTGAAGTTACTCGCATGAACTTGAGATGAAATAATCTTTACAAGCTCTTGATTGATTGTCATAAATTCACTATCCGTAAATTTTTTCCAAAATTTTTCATTTGTTTTTTTGACCATGAATAATCAAAATTTCTTCTAACATGCTAAAACAAACGTCAAGATTTTCTTTAGGAAATACTACAAAAAAATTGCAACAGGCCACTTGCAAGTTGCCACGTATAATTGCCGACGTGTGGGCATCGTGGTAGATCCAGTTGTTGCGAAATGTGCAATTCGCAACGTGGCCGAGCTGCCCACGTTGCTACTGTGCCACGTGGCAGTCTGACCACATCAGCCACGTGGTATGACTATATGTGGCACATTAGCCACGTGAATTAATGTCCACGTGGCTACAATCGACAGCGTGGCTCAAATCCACGTGGCCGACTGTGGCCACGTGGACCATAATGCACGTGGCCATAGTCGACTGTGTGGTTTGCAGCCACGTGGCAAAATGCAAGGTATTTTTTTTTTTTTTTTTTTAAAAAAATAGTAACCACAATATATATATATATATATATAGCACAGCCTCGAGGTGTCGCATGTGCTGCTCCAAGGCGTCATTCCTCTCGGTCTGAGCCTGTAGCAATGTCTCCATTGTTGTAATCCTGCTCTCATGTATGGAACAGCCCCGAGATGTACACTGGGATGGTCCTCCCTGTGAGCGAGCCTGGTATGAGAAACATGTCCCCCGTACGGGAGTAACGTTCGGCCCAACCTGCCAAACCCTCCCCGCGTATTCAGGCCTCCCTAACGCTTGTTCGTATGCGTCGTTCAGTGCCCAATGCACAATGTCTTCTGACACGCTCTGAGTAGCGGCGGGATCACTCGATAAACTCTGTGTCATCCTCTCCTGTATACCGGCAATATAAAATACACATGTAGTCAATATATACTTTATCACACACATAACTTAGAAATTAGTAAAATAGCACAATTTGTAGCATACCATAGGACCTGTGTACATTCGTTCGGGTGAGTCCCGTCCTTCCTAGTGTGTGTCTTTACGAACGACTCCGCTCGAGTGGGGGCCGTGCCAGAAGTAGTTACCTGTCGCCATCCAAATGAAATAAATAACAAACAGTAATATTAATTTAGTGTAAAAAAAAAACAATTAGATACAAATCTTATTATATCTACACATATTTGTTTATACCTCATCGTGATTAAATCTGGCATAGCTTTTGGATCCCAAGCAATGGGGGAGGTCGTTCTGCTCCCGCATCCGCTTCATCTGTTCACAGGTCGCCTACGCAATGAACATTTCGTAATATTTAATCATTGACACACTAAAATGAGATCTAAAATTAATTATATATATAGAAAATACACATAATAGTAATACAATTAAAGACCTACATACCCTTTTTCGCTCAGTACATCAATCCCTCAGCAAGTGCTCCACATCTGTTTTGTCACACTTCTCAAAAACTTTGTCCGGCACTCTTGCATGTATACTTTTGGGCGTGTCACCGTCTCGAATATGTAGCTCTTTTTTAAATGAATGCTTCCACGAACAGTGCTTACGTCCAATATCAGCCCACGCTTCTTGTTGTGCCTTGCGCTCATCTACAGATACGGGGAGATAAAACTCCTCCTACACATGCAATTTAAACACTAATTTTATAAGTTTAACAAAAACATAACCCTAAGTTATTAAAAATAAATAAAAAAATTAGTTTCAATACCAATGTGTATTGAAACATCTTTCTTAAACATACTATCAGCGCGTCCCACATAGCCTTCTTAATCTGCTTATCTACCCTTGCCCATTCGTCCCGCATATGTATGTGGGACCCGCTCCTCATAAGCATTCCTGTAGCATGCCTAAAACGATTACAGACTCATCCTACGGGCTGTGTTGCAGCATTGTACTGCAACACAATCGTTTTCCCTCTCGGGAGCACCCAATTTCTCTCTGGGCCCTTGGTCAACTCATAGTAGATGCTCTTGTCTGGATTGTACCCTAACCAAAGAAGATAAAACATTTAATTTAATATTCTAAAAAAACAAATTGTTAGGTTGTAATTGGATACATTCTGTTGGACAAAATTACTTCTATGTAATGATACATTTAAATAGGGATTCGGCTATTCAGAGGTCTTCTAGAAGATTCTGCACAGTCTACAAGTTAGTGAAATCGGATCCCTTGCAGCCGTCCAAACGACGTGATATATACCGTCCGGACTTCCAACTATCCAAAGTATCATTTGTCCAGACGACGAGAACTTTTCGTCCGGACCTTTCTCTATGTCGATAAGCTTCGAACTGCTCCAACTTGCATCTGTCCGAACGTTTCAGCAGCACGTCTGGACGCCACTCAGTGTTCGACCAGCTATGGATTTCTTTCCAAAACACAGATATGGGAAGACAGCAGCAACCGTTCGGACGATGTGGATTCCCGTCTGGACACGCTCATCCATAAGGCAAGTCACGCATTCAAAATTCAGACGTCCGGACGCCAATCTTCATGATCTGAACGCGCGAGCTGCATATATGGAAATTGCGTACATCAGATCAACCGTCTGGACGATCATTCCTATGGTCCGGACACACGAAGCCTTAATATGAAAATTGCTTGCACCGAGGTGCGACCATCCGGACAACAGGGCAATACCGTCCAGACGTGGCTCAAATTAGGAAAGAATTTCAACGAAATTTTAGAAAGTCGATCGTACAATTGTCCGTCCGGACACCTTATGTCTACTGTCCGGATGGCGCCTAGGTTTTTCAAGCCAGACGCTCATTTGAACCTGCAGCTTATAAATAGAGGTCCCTAGGCTTGAGAACTGTAAGAATTCGGTATTGAATTCCTTAGTGCTTAGAGAGTTATATTTTAGAGTTGTTGTGCTGAGTTAGTCTCTCTTAAGCCGTTGCCATTGTGTGATGTTGCTGTGTTGAATTGAATTCTATCTTAGGGGTTGGCCCTAGGGTAAATGATTCCATTGAAGACCCCTTCAAGTAAGAGACTTGGTTGGGAGGTGTTCGTGTTGGGTTACACGTTAGAGTTCAAGGTACGACCACTGCATAAGGTTATGTGAGTGCTACTACTTTGTAACTAGTCTTGTCTTCTGAATAGTGGATATCCTGGATTTGGCTGCCCCGGATTGGTTTTTCTCTTAACTGAGTTTCCACTTCTTCAACAAAATATTTGTCTCATTTATTTCCGCATTTTGATATTTTGTTGCACACATTTTTGCACACAGAGTTAATTAGAAGTCCAATAATTTTTCATAAATTATATTAAACAATGATATAATTTATGTTATTTCAAACTTAATATTAATTGGTAATATAACATGGGTTTTAATGATGTATAAATATGTACTTACCCATCAACCGAATCTTGTCAGTCTGTATGCGTTGGGTCATCTGCATGCTCCTCGCCAACCTCTTCACCCTGGGGAGGCTGCTGGTTGTCGTCTGAAGGCATATCTTGGGGGCTATCGGGGGGCGACTGATCGGGACCTAACATCTTGAAGTTCCCCTCATGGGGCATCTAGCTCTCCCCTAGATCCGGCCCTTGACTCTCCCCAGAAAGAGGCACTTGGCGCTCCCCGGGCTATGGGCCCTGGCTCTCCCTCGGCTGTGGGCCCTGGCTCTCCCCCGGATCCAATATCTGTCTCTCCCTTAGAGCCGACATCTAGCTCCCCCTCGGAGCCTGCATCAGTCTCTCGCCTGGCTGGGTCAGCGGGAGCCCGTAATCCTGCATCTCACTATTAGGATTACATGGCGCAGGTCCATACCAGGGGAACAGATTGTACGACATATTAGCCTAAAGTGGACTGATCTCATCATGACCCTCTCACGCCCAGCATCGAGCCACATGACCCGGTGAGGTGATCCCTAGCTGCGAGAATGTCGGCGGCATAGAATATGGTGAACAAGAATATCCAGCGGAGCCAGTCTGCCCGTGATTTGGCTGGTAGCCCGCTGTACCCGGCATGAATGGTCTATAGGCGCCATCTGGGTGGTGTGGCTGCGACGCCGTATACAGTGACCCCTAGGGTGTGGAAGTGGATGGCATGGGAATGCGTGGTGCCCGGTGGGCACAAGGAGGAGGTCTCTGGTCTATTCAAACCTGCGAACAAATTTAGACAACGAAAGAAACACGTTAATGAATGTAATTACCCAGTTATATATTAATAAGGAACATGCAAAATTTTTTAACAAAAGAAACAAACACGTTACTAACGGCATGTAATTACCCAGTTATGTACTTGTTAGTATTTTATGTTGGGTTCATTTTGGATGACAAAAACACTTTATGTAATGGTTGCAAATTAATAGGATGATCGGTTCTTATTCAGAGTCTTCATGTATTCGGACAGTGTTCATTTCAAAGCATGTGACTGATCATAAGCTTCTAGAAGATGTCCAAGATACATTACAAATTCCAAGTCAAATCAACTGGTTCCTGTGCAACCATCCGGACGAGGCTTTGAAGGCGTCTGGATGCCCCGCAGTGTCTAACAGATTACGTTGAAGTCGTTCGGACCTATGTATGTATTACAAATAATAGAAACCACGTTGGTTAATTACAACAATGTAATTCCTATCTTAAATTACATCGAACACGCCGTATTTAAACTGTATGATGAAATACCACTATTTCTTTACATATGCACGGTATCATTCGCAGAATTGCTCATGATGTTGGGCTTCAATAAGATCGTCCGTAATACGACTCCTAGTGCATGATCGCCTAAGCGCGTCTGGTAGTCAACTCGACTACGTGGATTTTAAATTTATATATTAAACCACTTTGCAATAGTACGAATCAATTGTACTATAGTAAGTGTTATCGAACCACATAGATTTAGGGGTTGTTTTGCGTAATGGGATACTTAAAGAGCGTATTTAACTTAACTTAAAAATAAAAACAAAGTAAAGGTTGTAGAATTGAAGCTACAACAAGTAAAGTGAATAAATGAAAGTGAAAAATGAAACAAACTTGAAATAAACTTAGGGTATTGATCTCATCTAATCCTTAACCAATGAAATGCTTAAAGTCTATATGCATCTTCCTAACATGCATGGTATGAGCGCGTAATGGGCGCCAACCATTACGACGACCTCGACATGAAATTACTTTAGTTATGACGTAATCATAAAGCACCTAGTTTTACATTAAACAACTCCACATAAAGATTTAAACTACAATTGAAAAATGTTTACACTACCAAAGGTGTGAAGTGATTAATGCTCCCTAGATTACTACTCTATAACACATCCTAATAAGCGTACATAATACGTGAAAACCCTAATTAGGCCACAATGATAAGGTATCTAGTTTCACACCGACCTATTCCATGTAAAGATTAAACTACAATGGAAAAACATTTTACACTACTAAAGGTATGAAACGACCGGTGTTTCCTAGAATACCCTATAAGGTGACTCTAATAGGTAAACACACATCATGTCAAATAGAACCATTGCAAAAGACATCGTTCTTGTTTCCAAGAACGTTGATTTTATTCAAGAAATCTAAGAAAACTCATAGACAAGTATAACTCTTTTTCAAGAATAAGTAGATTGAAATCTTGAAAACAAAACTCTTTAGCATGGGTTTTGAGATCCTCTAGCCTTTCACAATCATCAAACACATCTAGAAAATCCTAAGAACTTCAAGAACACTTCATGGTTATTGGAGAGGATTTTGATCAAACCCTAAGAACTAATTTAGCTAGACATAATTGAATCTAATTTAAGCATCAAAATTAATGAAAACAGTAAAGGAACAAGAAGAAAATGAACTAAAACAGTAGATTGAAACTTAAAAAATTCGGATTACAAGAAAGATAAGAAAAGAAAATACAAAACTAAGCTAGAACATGAAATTTAAAGGAAGAACAGCAAATGAATTAAGCTCTCTGGATTTCGGTCCAGAGAGTTGAATCAAAGGAAACTAAAAACACAAGAAATTAAGTTGATACACCTGAGAAAATCCGAAACCCCCAAAAGATGCATGTTTAAACCCTAAATCCTAATCTCACATATATAGAGATTTAATTTACAAAGGTGACATCAAAGATCGATTTTTGGCCGCACAAAATAGTGTCGACATCCTCTGTGAACCGCCCAAATTGGATTAATTTCATCCACACAAAGTATGTTGACATCCGAAGATTTTCTCGGAAAATATCTAGGTTCGATCGATCGACTTCGTGGCTGCATAAATAATCGATCGATCTACTTTGGATCGATCGATTATCTTCGACTGATAATGCGATCGATTTGCCTTAGTCAATTTTTCATCTTTTCAAGGTCAACCTCGAACTCTGGAAATGACCAAATTGCCCTTGATGTATTTTTAGGTCTAATTCAAGTGTTTTGAACTAGATTTCAACTAAGACCTGAAAATAAGACATAAAACAAAACTACAATAAAACGTGATATATGCAACACAAACTAGGTCTAACAAATGCAAATTAAGGGGTTTTGAATCGAATAATTCAAGACTTATCACACCCACAAACGTACATAATGCTAGTCCCTAGCATTACAACTAGAAATTAAAATATAAACAATTAATCTAAATCCTTTTTCATGGGAAACACGATTGCATTTAGCACATGCAACAAGCCTTTTAAACCTCTAGGCTTCCCTAGTGGACGAGTGGAGTCTCGTGAAGGTTTAGCAGAAAATGCTACCTACAAACATTATCTTTACAAAATATACATGTTACCTAATAGAAAGAAGTATCATCAAAGCCATGGTTCATAATTCATGAACAACTTTAAACTAACAAACTCCATCTTCACACAATTTAAGAAAATCATAGTCTACTTATTCACAAATGGCCGGATAAGATCTCACATGTAAAAAAATGATCCAGTTTGATATTAACATACAATTATGAGGCTTTCAAAGAATATAACCTACAGACATGATCCAATGTCTCAAAATTCTTTGTATCTCTCATCAGATGGAATCACTAAGGCATAGACATAATTTATTTAATTATTTATTATGGTTGTGCAATGCTCAACTCCTTTAAGCTTCTAAATGACCTATGTACCAAGTGTTAGGCCAGTGACTTCCAAACCAGATGGTTTTAGGGCACTAGATGTAAAATATCCCTAAGGGCTTAATAACTCAAGTAAAAAAGAACTACGAAGTCAAACTAACCCTTTTTTTTTATTAACTTGCATTTTTTGACGCGAGCATTCACTGCTTAAAGAGGCAAGAGGTCCGGTTACTCAATGAAGTTTTTTTTATTTATTTTTTATTTTTTTTATTTTTTTATTTTTTTAACTAAGCCCACGTCATTCATCTAACAAGTAATCTTGGTTTTCCGAGACACTAAAAACCATATGCAAGGTATTAACTTAAGTACATACCCCACAAACAATATGCCAATGTATGTCATGATTTTCAAATTTTTACATGTGAATCTCATAGCCAAAAGTAATTAAATAGACTTAGACTCTCTAATTATGTGATCATGTGTTCAAAATTTTAAAATTGTCAATGACAAACAAATCACAATTATAAATCAACTAATTTCTACACAACAACATAGATATTCACAAAGAAATTTGAAAATTTTTGTACAAAATTCGGACTAAGTGTACTTCTATACCCCCAAACTTAAAATAACACATTGTCTCAAATGTGTACAGAATGAAAGTATGGTTAAGGGATAAAGAAAACCTGAATGGGGAGGTATAGCTCATAGCATACCCCCAAACTTAGAGGTAGGAACACTTAACTTGAAAAAGAAAACTAAAAAGAAAGTGAAAGATTAAAAATAACAACAGAATGAAATATAAACAATGGAACATAGTTACTTGGGGTGCTTCCCAAGAACGCTAAGTTTAATGTCTTCAGCCAGACCCTTCAAAATTCACTGCTAGTAAAAGGATTGGTGTCTGGCAGTGGTTGGGCAAAATTTATCGTTTCGTGCCCATTCCAATTAGAATCCTTGAGACTTAGGGGATATGGCACTTCAGGTTTAAAATGTACCTTAAGGAATTTTGTTGTGGAGTGTGATGCTTCGGTAAACACTACCTTATCCTTGGCAAGTTTTTCCTTTTCTAGTTGCCCTATTGGTTCAGTCTTTGTCTCTCCCACCTTTGGGTTAATGACTACCCCCCCACTCTTAGGATTTGTAACAGGTTGACTAAAACACTTCCCTATCTCTCTCTCATTAAGGGACTTAGCTAGTTGTCCAAGTTGGACTTCTAATTTTGCTATAGACTGAGAATGAGAATTCAGCATCTAAGTTTGTGACTCAAATTTACTGAGACTGGTCAACACCTTTTCCTCAAATGTAGAATTACTAGGAGGTGGAAGGGCTAATTGCTATTGTGGGTTGGGAGGACGACTATTAGGTGGCGGCTAGTAAAATTGATTGTTGGACTGTTGATAAGCTTGGTTTTGCAGTCCATTGTATTGTGGAATATTAGGCCGCTACACATTACTATTGTTTCTCAAACCTGGGTTATAAGAATTATTAAAATGATCACCACCCGGTTTAGAGAAAGCTGCTTTCATCTGCTCAGCTGGAGGCTCAGGAAACTGTCCAACAATAGGAAATTTTTTGGCCTGATGTGATGGGTCGGAGCAAAATGAGCATGCATCATGTGGTGTGTGTATATGAGATGCGGTCGCAGGAAGAAAACCAGATGCAAGTAATTGATCTAACTTTCTAGATAAGGCATCCACTTTGGCATTCAAGTCCAAAGGTTGGGATACCTTATAGAGAGTTTGGCTCTTAGCACTTGTCCTACGACTGGATGATGAGTGGTGTAAAGAGTTTTCAGATAGATTTTCAAAAAGTGTCCACGCATCATCCTCACTCTTCAACATAAAAGTACCCTCACATGAGACATCTACCATCTATCTATGAGGCTCAGTTAAGCCATCATAGAAGCACTGTACTAATTGCCACATGGGAACATCATGATGTGGACACTTTCGTAAAAGGTCCTTCATCCTCTCCAAGTCTCATGAAATAGTTCTCCCTCTATTTGAGAAAAACCAGTTATGGATTTTCGTATATGATTGGTTTTCCCGTTGGTAAAGCACTTCTTAAGGAACTCGTGTTGCATCTGAGCATAAGAAGTAATGGAGTTGGTCGCTAAGGAATTTAACCAATACTTGTGCTTTGTCTTTTAAAGAGAACGGAAAGAGGCGCATCCTTAAAGCATCCTCTGAAAAATTCTGCAACCTAATGGTGAAGCAGATTTCAATGAATTCGTCTAAATGCTTATAAGGGTCCTCGGTATTAAGTCCGTAAAATAATGGAAGCATTTGAATGAATTCAGACTCAATTTCAAAATGAGCTGCCGTAATGTCCGGCAACTGAAGGCTTGAAGTAGGTGTGTATGTCGAGGGAACATAGTGATCCCTCAACAGCATAGGCTTTGGTTCTTCAGCCATTGGTGATTTAGAATGGGCTCTTAGACGTGAGTTCCGTTTGGATCTACTTCGTCTAGAAATCTGCTCTAAGTTTGGGTCGTATGGAAAAATAGATAATGATAATGAACGAAGACTAAACATGAACCAACAAAAATTAATCTATATATACAAGGTACGGAAAAGAAATAAAATGAAAAAGGAAGAAAAACTAACCGGTTCTGCAGTGAGATAGTGCAGCAGCAGCTGGAGTGCTACTGCAAGAAAAGTCACTCGATCAAATTTTTGGTCGATCGATCGCAACTTCGATCGATCACTTTTAGAGTAGATCGATCGATTCTCTGCAGAAAAGTAAAATGCAAGAAATATGTAGAAAAAATAAATCTGAACAAAATTAAAGATTAAATAAGCAAAGGACAGTAAGAAATTAAATTTAGATTCGGTCCAGAGACAGCAGAAAAGCAGTGCTGCTCAAAAACATAAGTCGATCGATCTAATTTTATATCGATCGATAGAAAATTTTTACTTCACTGAGATCGATTGATCGATCTTTTCTGCAGAAACATAATTTTGCAGAAAACAGGCATAACTGAATTCAAACACTAAAAACTACAAAAATAGTTTACAAAGTAAAATAAAACAGCTTATAAACAGAATGTACAATATGTACTAAATCAAACTAAATACAATCCTAAATATCCCATAAACAACTGTTACAATCCCCGACAACGGCGCCAAAAATTGGTAGTCAACTCGACTATGTGGATTTTAAATTTATATATTGAACCACTTCGCAATTGTACGAATCAATTGTACTATAATAAGGGTTATCGAACCACAGAGATTTAGGGGTTGTTTTGCGTAACAGGATACTTAAAGAGCGTATTTAACTTAACTTAAAAATAAAAACAAAGTAAAGGTTGTAGAATTGAAGCTACAACAAGTAAAGTGAATAAATGAAAGTGGAAGATGAAACAAACTTAGGGTATTGATCTCATCTAATCCTCAACCAATGAAATGCTTAAAGTCTATATGGATCTTCCTAACATGCATGATATGAGCGCGTAATGGGCGTTAACCATTACGACGACCTCGACATGAAATTACTTTAGTTAAGACATAATCATAAAGCACCTAGTTTTACATTAAACAACTCCGCATAAAGATTTAAACTACAATTGAAAAATAGTTACACTACCAAAGGTGTGAAGTGATTAATGTTCCCTAGCTTACTACTCTATAACACATCCTAATAAGCGTACATAATACGTGAAAACCCTTATTAGGCCACAATGATAAGCTATCTAGTTTCACACCGACCTATTCCATGTAAAGATTAAACTACAATGGAAAGACATTTTACACTACCAAAGGTATGAAACAACCGGTATTCCCTAGCATACCCTATAAGGTGACTCTAATAGGTAAACACACATCATGTCAAATAGAACCATTGCAAAAGACATCGTTCTTGTTTCCAAGAACGTTGATTTTATTCAAGAAATCTAAGAAAACTCATAGACAAGTTTAACTCTTTTTCATGAATAAGTAGATTGGAAACTTGAAAACAAAACCTTTTAGCATGGGTTTTGATATCCTCTAGCCTTTCACAATCATCAAACACATCTAGAAAATCCTAAGAACTTCAAGAACACTTCATTGTTTTTGGAGCGGATTTTGATCAAACCATAAGAACTAATTTAGCTAGACATAATTGAATCTAATTTAAGCATGAAAATTAATGAAAACAGCAAAGGAACAAGAAGAAAATGAACTAAAACAGTAGATTGAAACTTAAGAAATTTGGATTACAAGAAAGATAAAAAAAGAAAATACAAAACTAAGCTAGAACATGAAATTTAAAGGAAGAATAACAAAGGAATTAAGCTCTCTGGATTTCGGTCCAGAGAGTTGCATCAAAGGAAACTAAAAATATAAGAAATTAAGTTGATACACCTTAGAAAATCCGAAACCTCCAAAAGATCCATGTTTAAACCCTAAATCCTAATCTCATATATATAGAGATTTAATTTACAAAGGTGACATCAAAGATCGATTTTTGGCTGAACAAAATAGTGTCGACATCCTCTGTGAACCGCCCAAATTGGATTAATTTCATCCACACAAAGCATGTTGACATTCGAAGATTTTCTTGGAAAATATCCAGGTTCAATCGATCGACTTCGTGGCTGCATAAATAATCGATTGATCTACTTTGGATTGATCGATTATCTTTGACTGATAATGCGATCGATCGATTTCTTTATTGAAGAAATAATCGATCGATCGATTTGCCTTGGTCGATTTTTCATCTTTTCAGGATCAACCTCGAACTCTGGAAATGACCAAATTGCCCTTGATGTATTTTTAGGTCTAATTCAAGTGTTTTGAACTAGATTTCAACTAAGACCTGAAAATAAGACATAAAACAAAACTACAATAAAACGTGATATATGCAACACAAACTAGGTCTAACAAATGCAAATTAAGGGGTCTTGAATTGAATAATTCAAGACTTATCAGTGTCCTTGTGCATCCTACATTTAGCAGATATAATTATGTACGAATTATTATTCAGAGATGTATTTGAATCAGCATACTATATAAACACTACTTACATCTGCAAATGAAGGAACTCGTCAGAGTTGACCATAATATAACGGTGAATCTAGTTTATTGTCAAACGGTTCAGGCTAACTCGCATTCCTGCCCCTTTGAACCGTCAGGATTTCTTTGAGGTCTGTTGTGGAAAGTAGGTGCGTTAGCTAGATACTTCGAACAAAATGTCACCAGCTCGGTCGCTATGTAACCCTCCGCAATGCACCCTTCAGGGGCCGCTTTCTTACACACATTAGATTTGAACCCCCTAGGGCTCCTGGTGTAGACATATGCACACCAACTTAGTTAGAGTTTGCCAAACCAATACATCCAAATAATATATATATATTCACATTTTAACTCTCTGCCGGGTACATCCACCTATACTGCACGGGTCCATCGAGTCTACATTCGAGCACAAGATGCACAACCAAGTGGACCATGCTCATAAAAAACCTTGGGAAAAATACCTGTTCCAGCTTGCACAAAGTGATACAAATGTTACCTTACAGTAGGTCCATCTCATCTTGTGTTAGCTTGGTTGAGCATATGCCTCTGAAAAATGCAGACATCTCCACAAGAGGTCTAACCACTTTATCTGGCAGTGACTGGCGCAATGGAATTGGGAGAAGCTGCTGCATCAGTATGTGGCTATCATGGCTCTTCAACCCCGAGATCGTACGTTCCTTGAGTCGAACACACCATGAAATGTTCGAGGCATATCCATCCGGGACTCTCACATTTCGAAGAACCTTCAGAAAGTTTTCTTTGTCCTCTCTGGACATCGTGTGACAAGCTGTGGGCATATATGTTTTACCATTTATGGCTGTGAACGGATGCAATTTAGGTCTCAACCCCATTTCCTGCAAGTCTAGTCGAGCTGCCAGGTTGTCCTTCGTTTTCCCTTTTTATGTCCAAAATAGTGCCAAGTATGTTGTCAATGACATTTTTGTCTATGTGCATGACATCAAGATTGTGCCGAAGCAAATTGTCTTTCCAGTACGGCAGTCTGAAGAAAATACTTTTCTTCTTCCACACTACATCATCAGAACCTGCTACACTCGTCTTCCGCTTCTTTTGTTTATTCTTACCGGCGTTCTCATCCCCAAATGCAATTCCCTCCAACTGTTGGAAGATCTCGTCCCCGCATGGCACATTTGGAGCACATTCTAATTCTTCAGTACCGTCAAATGTTCTTCTATTTAGCCGCCACAAATGCTAAGTTGGCAAGTATCTCCTGTGCCCCATATAGCAAAATTTCTTGCCGTTCTTCAAATATTTAGACCTTGTCGAATGCATACAGCAAGGACATACCTTCACACCCCTGTTAGGCCACTCGGATAAATCTGCATACGCCGGCAAGTCGTTTATTGTCCACATCAACTGAGCTCACATATTAAAATATTCCATCTTTGAAGCATCAAATGTCCGTACCCCTACATTCCACAGTTCTAGTAACTCATCAATCAATGGCTGAAGGTAGACGTTGATGTCCATACCAGGTGAGCTCGGGCCAAGGATAACCAGTGACAGGATGAACGACGTCTGTTTCATGCATATCCAAGGAGGCAAATTGTATGGTACAAGCATTACGGGCCATGTGCTGTGGGATGTGCTCATGTTCCCAAAAGTATTAAATCCATCAGATGTCAAACCAAACCGCACGTTCCTACTGTCTGCCATAAAATCCGGATGTAGAATGTCGAATGATCTCCATGCTTCATCGTCGGCCGGATGCCTCAATATGCCATCCCTGGTGAGGCCTTCTGCATGCCACCTCATATAGGGCGCAGTATGCTCCGACATGAAAAACCTCTTTAGCCATGGGATGAGTGGAAACCACCTCAACACATTCACTGGACATTTTTTCCTTGATGATATGGGCTCACCATTCTCGTCTAAATGTGTATCAGCTCTCCATTTAGATTCTCCACATACGATACATGAATCTAAGTCCTTGTTGTCTTTCCAAAATAACATACAGTCATTACGGCATGCTGGAATCTTCTCATATCCCAGACCCATGTCACTGAGAAACTTCTTCACCTCGTATGTATTAACGGGTAATGTCTCATCACAAGGAGGCAACAACTGATTCATAAGCTCGAGAATATCAGAGAAAATTTTGTTACTAATACCTCCAAAGCACTTCAAGTTGTACATGTGTACAGTAGCACTCAATTTACTATGCTTGGTACCAAGGTGAAGTGGCTTCTCGGCAGTCTTTAGCAACTCGTAGTACTTCAAAGCGTCCCCTCCAGAGGTTCCTTCATTAACTGCCTGCGGTTGGCTACTGACGGCTTCACTAACATCGTGCATGCCGAATGCGTCACACAACATGGCGTGCATGTCACCACCCTGTTCTGGGCCTCCGCCCTGTTTTGTGCCTTCACCTTGTTCTGTGCTACCGGCTGCCGAATCTGTGACACTAGGATGACTCTAACACCGGCCAGGACAGCAGACCCTCTCGCGGTCTTATCGTGCATATACCACAAACTGTATCCCGGAGTCATTTCCCTACCCCCTGTCAGGTGGGCATGAACGTAATCTAGGGAGTAGCGCTGGTTATTTTGACAGTACTTACTTGGGCAGTAAATTTTACTATAGGCGGCCGTACAGTTACTAATGGCAAATTTCACGAACGCTTTACACTCGTCATTATATTGTGTCGTACCCCTACGGGCTGACATCCAAGACTTGTCCATATTTGTTTGTACGCGAATCAACAGACCGAAACACAATAAAATTTTTAATTTGAGCAAATAACTATATGGCCTAAAATTTTGAGAACCCAAGAAAAATAAAAAATAAAAAAACAATGGCTCAAATGTCTTCTCAAAATTTCATGTTTGTTTTAAATTGTTGTTTGACTACATAAATTTTGAATTTCCATAGTTCTGTATTAAATTTGAGGTTATTTTCTTTTGGTCATCTGTTCATAGCACCTTAAAATTTATAAAACCTTTTCACATCAACATTTAAAGTGAACAGACAAAAAAAAATAGGTACGAATGTGGTTGTTGAACTTGTTAAGATTTCACGTTTGTTTTAAACAAATCATTCCACGGGCTATTTTTCAATATGCACATGTCGTACAATCTTGTCCTTATATTATGTTGATCGAATATACCGAGATTCGTGTGCGTTACTAGCAACTTTGAATTTTGAGAACTTTCTCATATTAATAGTTAAACCGAAAAGACTTAAAAAAATAGGCAAGAACGTGACTGATGAACTTGTTTAAATTTCATGTTTGTTTGATATAAATTATTGCACAAGTTATTTCAAATATGCATACGTTGAAAATTTTATTCAGAATTTTATTTTTGGTCACATATTCCGAAATTCGTCTACGTTCATAGCAACTTAAATGTTTGTATTATTCTTCCGTTTTGTTTTGTTTTTTTTTTTTTTTTTGTTTTTTGTTTTTTGTTTTTTGTTTTTTGTTTTTTGTTTTTGTTTTTTTGTTTTTTGTTTTTTGTTTTTTTTTAATACAGTATAAACTTGACAACAGTTGATTCTGCATATTATTTTAAATATGCACTTGTGGAAAATTCTTCTTATAATATTGTGGTTATGTCGAAAACTGTCCATTTCATCCATGTTCATAGCCTAACCGTAAATCATGATTAGCCTGCTCAGAGCAACAATTAAACTTTTTTTTTTTTTTTTAAAAAAAAAGTTCGAATTGTACCGAACACTTGTTTAAGATTGATGTTAGTTTTAAACTACTGATTTTGTATATGTGGGTTTAAGTATGGACTATTTTTTAAATTTATTTATTATTTATTTTTTTGTTAAAGCGAATTGTACCGAATCCTTCTCATAAATCTGTAATCTCCTCACATCAACGATTAAAGTTAAAAATGAGTGAAAAAAGGACAATCGTCATTATTCACATTTATGACGTTCGTTTTAAATTATTTAGTACGAATAGTATTGTAAAGGGTGGACGGTAAAAGTTTTTTTTTTTTTTTTTTTTTTTTTTTTTTTTTTTTTTTTCCATTTCTCTTTTCTGAAATTACCATAAGGATTTATGTATATTAGTAGCACAATTTTTTTTTTTTTAATTTTGCTACAATTTATATATATTCAGAACACAATTTGTTGATTATAATTCCGTATTTAAATTTTAGTTTGTCATTGTTGGTTAATATCATATTTTAATAAAGTTAAAATAATAGCGGATATTGTTTGATTTTTTCCACTTCCAAAAAACTTCAAAATTCATAATAGCACATTAAAATATATATAAAAACCTCTCACATCAACAATTAAAATTAAAAAATATGAAATAATAAAAACACAACATTATAGTAACATAAACACCAAAAAAAAAAAAAAAAAAACCAAAAATTTGAATCAGTGTACACAAAAATTCCATCATCCATGTAATAACCATCCACAGCAAAAGCAAAATAGACAGAAAAAATAAAATAAAAATCATGTTTATACAAATTACAAAAATCAGTAAAATTGCAAGGAAAAAAAAAAGTACAAAAAAAATACGGAAATATATTACACTTTTCTACGTGTCGTTTGCCCAAAAAACAAAATCAGAAAATATCACAAAGAAATGAATAAATCAGAAAATATCCCAAACAAATCAACAAGTGTACAGAGATATAGGAAAAAATTCAAGAAAAAAAATGAAAAAAAATTACTCACAATGGATTTTGTAGTGTAAGGATTTAGGGTTGCCTATGTACTTACATTTTTGGAGGAAAAAAAAAATTATGTAAAAATAAACTTGCATGTAAACCGAGAGAGAGAGGTAAAAGAGCTTAAGAGATACCTCGTGTGTCGCCGTCTGGAGGTAGTTACCGAAAGGTCGGTTTCCCAGGGCTGGCCGGCTTAGAGTGAGAGTGTGAGAGATAGGGTACTGGGAGAGAGAGAGAGAGAGAGAGAGAGAGAGAGAGAGAGAGAGAGAGAGAGGGAGATATTTGGAGAGAGTGGGGACGGCTGATGGTGGTGCGGCTCGCCGAAGGGGATGCCGAAGGGTGGAGCTGTGAGACGGTGAGAGAGAGAGAGAGAGCTGAGATCGAAGAGAGAGAGAGAGTGTGAAGCTATCCATTTTAATATTATTAATTTCCAAAAATTTTCGTCGTTTTGAATTTTTTTTTTCAAGTTTCAGGTGGCGCGCGGAAAGTCCCGCACGCGCCACCTGGCCTTTAATTGGCCACGTGGACAGATTGCCCTGTGGTCAAGACCACGTGGTAAATTGGGCGACATGTATTTGATATACACGTCTCCAATTGCGTGACATGAACTAAAACACGTGGCTATTGTGCCACGTGTAACTTGCCCACGTCACTATTTAATATTTTACTAACACAAATGTTTTATATTATATACACTATATAATATGTATCTGGAAAAAATCCATATAAACCCTAACCCTAGGTATACTATATATAGCAATAAGTACTAAACCCTAAGTATATATACTATTTATAGCACTTAACCCTAAACCCTAACCCTAAGTATAGATACTATTTATAACACTAAACCCTAAGTCCAATTTAATATATATATAGGGAAAAAGGCACTTTGCCCCTATGATTTATCCATGGCCTGGCAAATATACCCCCCAATGTACCAAAATTTAGATATAACCCCCTCAAACTTGGCAACGCGTGGCAAAAAATACAATCTGTCCATTCGCCCGTCTGTTTGGACGGAAAGTCGATCACGTGCGTTGCACGTGACTGTTTAAGACATATCCCCTACCCAAAATACCCCCGCCTCATCTAGCCATTATCCCGTGCGTGTGTGTCTTTTTCCCTTTGTTTTTTATTAGTCCCGTGCTTGCATTTGGTCCCCACTCCCCAATTTCCGCAGCCATTTTTCTCATCTCCTTCACCAACAGCTCTGCAAGAACTAGAGTTTTCGAAGTGGGCTTCCGGTTTTCGACATTGTTGATTTGTTTTCGCACCATTCCTCGAAGATGCAACCATCAGGCACTGCTTCAACGGACTTGGAGTCTTCAAGGAGTGGGGCAACTTCGAATGCAAAGAGGCTATGTTATTGTGGGGCACCAGCCTATACGTTAACCTCCTACATCGAACGAAATTTCGGTAGAAGATTTATAAAATGCGAGAAGTACAAGGTAATTTAGGGTTTAGATTTTTAAGTGTATATTTTATGCTGGGTATGTCACATATATTTAGGTATTTTAATGTTGGGTATGTCGTATATTGCATATTAGTTTGAACAAATTTTCTGGAGCCTGACATGTGAGGAAATAATGTTTGAACCTTTCGGTGTTGTAAGCTCGGGTATGATTTGATTATATAATGATAGTCCAGTAAAAGTACGGTTTGTGTGGGTTGAAATTTGAGTACATTTTTGAGTTTAATTTTTTTTTTTTTTTTTTGTGTAATTATCAATTTTTTTTTTTGAGAGTTGAAGAAATTTGAGTTCATCCGAGAAAATTTATGCGTGGGTTGATTATATAAGCTCGAGTATGTGGGTTGAAATTTGAATACCTTTTGTGGATCTTTTTTTTTTTCCTGGTATTTTGTTTTGGTGTTGCAGATTAATCGGGCTTGTCATTTTTGGGAGTGGGTTGATCCCAAAATGTGTTCACATGGTGGAAATTGAAGTTGAAAAGTTGAAAGCGAAGATGGAGACAGAAGAAGCCGAACGATGTCAACTTGTAGTTGAAGCAGAAGTTGCAAAGTCGAGGGAAAATATGGAGTGTGAAATTGCCGCCCTTTGTAAAGAAATCGAGATTTGGGACATCAAATACAAAGCATCGAAGAAGATTTATAAGATAGTAATTGTATGTACATGGATATTGATAATTGTGTATTTGTTTATGGCTGGATCAGAGTCGAAATGTGTGTTTGATTCCAGACATTATCGTATGTTGTTACCATGAAGACAATGGTGCTTTTGTTTAGGGTTTAGGGTGGCTTTGTTTAGTACACATCATCCATTTTTTGTATGTGTTTATGCTGATGTGTTTATGTTGATGTTTAGGGTGGTTTTGTTTTGTAAACATCATCTATTTTTTTTTTGTATGTGTTTATGATGTTGTTTACGTAGACAAATTTGTATGGAATGAATGATGGGAGCTAAAATGGACAAGGTCATATTGGACAAACCGAATGCACCAATGATGTAAGGCTTAAATTAGGAAGCAAATAACCAAATCTGTCAACATACTTGTAGTTGCAATTTTTTGTATCATAAATTTGACCAAAAATGCATAAACAAATGTGTCCACAAAAGTGTTAAAAAAGTTGCATATCAAACACAAAAAGTGTCCAATTGTTTTAAGACATGCATACCAAAACCTATCCAAATCTGTTCAAACATGAATAAACAAATATGTCCAAAAATAATCAAAATGGTTGAAAGTTTTTTTTGGTATCAAAAATTGCACTAAAAGTGTCCAAACATTAGGCTTGACAATTCAGGTTAGCGGGTTGGGTTCGTGTCGACCTAAGTGACCCGATCACAAAAACGTACGAACCTGGCCCGATTATTAATCGGGTCGAAACATGTGACCCGAACACGACTCGAGTATGAACTGGGTAACACGAACACGACCCGCTAAACACGATTGAACTTGGTGTTATTTGGAGCCCCGTTTGGACCTTCTGGTGGATCTTGCTTCTTGTGGTCATGACCCATCACCCATGGCTTGTAAAGCTCTGTACTCTGTAGGAGATGCAATTGGAACACTGACGGCAAATAATCCGGTGGAGGCGCGGGTGGTCGTCGAGGACCGAGAGAGGGATACCCAGTTGGCGGGCTTGCTCCTTGGTGCGTTTCGAGGTGGGAATTCCGACGATGTTGGATAGTTGACCGGTCTGAAGGAGGTGGCCGAGCTTGGTGAAGACGAAGGCGGCGGCGGATCCGATGCCAAGGCCGAGGACCATGCCGGGCTTGACTTAGTCCATGGCCTTGTCGGAGACGAGCTTCTTGAGGTCGTCTTGCGTGAGGATTGGAGCGGAAAATGCTTTGATGGAGATGGGTTTGCGGGACTGGGTGGGTACGTAGGTGAAGGGGTTTTGTTTTGGGTTGCGTGGGATAAGAGGGCTGGAGGTTTGGTGGTGCAGGGAGGAGAACGACTAGGAGAGGGATAAGGAGGAGGCCATTTCTGGGTGGAGATGAGAAACAAGAGAAATGTGTGTTGGGTAGGTGGTGGCTATGACCAGTGAGGGGGGAGATTATTTGGTGGAGGAGGGCTTTCGGTGGAGAAGCGTGGTGGGGATTGTGGACCTTTGTGGTTTTGAGATGTGTCTGTAGGTGCGGTGAAGAAAACACTGAAAATGGCCGAAAGGCTTGATTCGCGTGAAGCATTAATTTTTTTTTTTTTTTTATAGTTTAACCGTGTCATAATCGGGTTGACCTGATTATGAACCAAACCCAGTTTTTTCGTGTCGTGTTCGTGCCGGGTTTATGGGTCGTGTAAAAAATTGCCAAGCCTACCAAACATGCATACCAAAAACTGTCCAAAAATCTATCCAACATGCATCCAAAACCACTATCATTACTAAACATACATGACTGATGAGTGCCAAATATTGTGTATTTGGACCCCTTGATTTGCACTAGTTAGACCTTTAGCCTTGTTATTTTCTAATGTTTTGGCTAGTTTTTGTGTTTTCTGTTTCTGTAGGACAATAAGAGAGGAATGACAAATTTCATAAAGAAATAATTGGAAATTCGGAGACCCTGACAAAGTCGATCGATCGAACTTAAAACTCGATCGATCGAATATTTGCCCGAAGTCGATCGATCGAAATAAAAGTCGATCGATCAAATTTTCCCAGAAACTGCTTTTGCAGAGCGCGCCAGAACGCCCAATCAGAAGCCAAAAAGTAGTCCTCCCTCTGATTTCTGCTGCAGAACACGCTGGTTTCGTGTTTGGGGTTGTCTCTAGCTGCAGAAGAACCCTAGAGGAGGGTAGAGGAGTCATTTCTTGCCATGGCTTGCTTCTATAAAAGCCATAGCCATCCCCTTGTTGAGAGGAGTAGTAGAGAGAGTAGGAGAGGAAAGAATAGAGCAGAAACTCTGTAGTTAGTTTTAATTTCGTGCTTATTGTAGTGTAATTCAGTAGTTTATTTTCAGAATACTTTCTCTTTGTAGAGCTTTTCTTTCATTTCCATGGTTGTTCATCATTTTCTTGTGGTGTTCTTAGTCATGGAGGGCTAGTAACCTCAACTAGGGTTGAGGATGAAACCTTTCCATTGATGACACTCACAACCTTGCTGTACCACTTGCACATTTAATGATATATCATGTTAGTTGTTCAAGTTCCATTCATTTAAAGCCTTATCTTTTGCAATGAATGTGGTTAGTGGTGGATAGAGGACATTTTATGTGTTTCAACCGACTAATACATTGTTTTATCGGTTTGAATGATGATATCCATTGTGATTGAAACCTCTTGATCAAAATCCTTTTGATCTCTCTGTTTGAAACCTCCACTTGTCCACTCGTCTGAGGGTGATAAGGAGTGGCAACCTTGTGTGTGATGCAATATTTCTTCATCAGCTGTTCGAAGACCCGGTTACAGAAGTGCTTTCCACCATCACTAATAATTGCTCGAGGAGTATCAAAACGAGCAAATATAGTGTCTTTTAAAAACTGGACCACAACTCGGTGGTCGTTGGTCTTGCAAGCAACTGCCTCTACCCATTTGGACACGTAGTCCACAGCAACCAAAATGTACAGATAGCCGAAGGAGTTTGGGAAAGGTCCCATGAAATCAATGCCCCATACATCGAAAATCTCAACAATAAGAATCGGGTTGAGGGGCATCATATTTCGACGTGAAATACTCCCTAGCTTCTGACAGTGCTCGCATGCAACACAATAAGTGTGAGCGTCTTGAAAGATGGTAGGCCAGTAAAATCCGCACTGCAAAATCTTTGCAGCGGTCTTCTTTGCACTGAAGTGGCCTCCACAGGCATGATCATGACAGAAGGAAATGACACTAGATTGGTCAGGCTCGGGAATGCATCTCCTAATGATCTGATCGGGACAATACTTGAACAAGTAAGGATCGTCCCAGAAAAAATTCTTCACCATGGACATAAATTTGGACTTATCTTGCCGTCCCCAATGCAAAGGCATTTGACCGGTGACAAGATAGTTCACTATGTCAGCAAACCATGGTGAGTGAGCATGAGCAATATGCATCAACTGCTCATCGGGGAAGGTCTCAGAAATGGGGGCGGCTTCTTCCGTGAAGTCCACGGTAATCCTCGAGAGATGATCAGCCACCACGTTTTTGGAACCCTTCTTGTCCCGAATCTCAATGTCGAACTCTTGTAAGAGCAAAATCCACCGGATGAGGCGAGATTTAGCATCCTTTTTGGAAAAAAGATACTTCAATGCCGCGTGATCTGAGTAGATGATGACTTTCGATCCTAATAGGTAGGATCGAAACTTATCCAGAGCAAAAACGACTGCCAGCAGCTCCTTCTCAGTGGTCGAATAATTCAGCTGGGCGTCGTTCAGAGTCCGACTAGCATAATAAATGACGTGGGGAAGTTTGTCAATGCGCTGCCCCAACACAGCTCCAACGGCGTAATCGGACGCATCACACATGATCTCGAAAGGTGTACCCCAGCTTGGGGGCCGAATGATGGGTGTGGATGTCAGAATTGCCTTCAAGGCCCCAAATGCCTTCTTACAATCTTCATCAAAAATGAAAGGGGCCTCCTTCACCAACAGTTTGCACAAGGGCCGGGCGATCTTGCTGAAATCCTGAATAAATCGCCGATAGAATCCTGCATGGCCCAGAAAAGAGCGAACCTCTTTCACCGTCCGTGGGGGAGGAAGGTTGGATATCAGATCTACTTTCGCCTTGTCGACTTCAATCCCCCGACGAGAGATGACGTGCCTGAGCACGATTCCTTGTTGCACCATAAAATGGCACTTCTCCCAATTGAGCACTAGGTTCTTCTCTTTACACCTCTCCAAAACCAACGTGAGGTGGTGCAAACACTCCTCAAAAGATGACCCAAAAACCGAAAAGTCGTCCATAAACACCTCCAGGAAACGCTCTACCATATCAGAAAAGATGCTGATCATGCATCGCTGAAAAGTAGCTGGTGCATTGCATAAGCCAAAGGGCATGCGTCGGTAGGCGAACGTTCCGAACGGACAAGTGAAGGTCGTCTTCTCTTGGTCTTCAGGGTCCACAGGGACCTGGTTATATCCAGAATAACCATCCAAAAAGCAATAATACTCGTGCCCGGCCAACCGCTCCACCATTTGATCAATGAACGGAAGAGGAAAGTGATCTTTCCTGGTGGCGGTGTTTAGCTTGCAGTAGTCAATGCAGACTCTCCATCCAGACTGTACTCGAGTTGGAACCAACTCGCCTTCCTTGTTCTGCACGACTGTAACTCCAGCTCGCTTGGGCACGACATGAATGAGGCTCACCCATTTGCTGTCAGAGATAGGGTAGATGATGCCAGCATCCAATAACTTGATGACTTCTCCTCTGACGACTTCTTGCATGGTCGGGTTGAGCCTTCTCTGTGGCTCCCTCGATGGCTTGGTGTCTTCTTCCAAGTGTATCCTATGCAACACCACCGAGGGGCTGATTCCCTTAATGTCTTCAATGGTCCAGCCTATAGCTTCCTTATGCTCCCTCAAGACATCTAACAGCCTCTCCTCCTGAGCGGTGTGAAGATCTGAAGCTATGATTACGGGCAAAGTCTCTGCTGGACCGAGGAACTTATACTTGAGATTGTCCGGTAAGGGCTTAAGTTCCTTCTTTGGAGGCTCAGGTACTGCTGCCTCCTCTTCCTTCTTGCTCAAGTAGGACATCCAAGTCCAGATCCTCTCCAAATTGAGCAAGGCATGCTTCCAGGGGGTCTTGAATGCTTGATTCTTCAATGCTTTCCTTCAGGATTTCTTCTATCAAGCAGACATTGTTGATCTCATCACACTCCCTCGGCTGTTTGCTGATAGTGAAAATGTTCAGCTCTACTGTCATGTTGCCGAATGAGATCTTCATTACCCCCGTCCTACAGTTGATCAGGGCGTTAGCCGTAGCTAAGAATGGTCGCCCTAGGATTACCGGTATCTGAACTCCAACGTTCTGTACCGGCTCGGTGTCAAGCACTATGAAATCCACGGGGAAGTAAAACTTATCCACCTTAATCAAAACATCCTCCACTATTCCCCGTGGTATCTTCACTGACCGATCAGCCAATTGCAATGTCATAGAGGTGGGCTTCAATTCTCCTAATCCTAATTGCAGGTAAACTGAATAGGGTAGGAGATTGACACTGGCTCCAAGGTCAAGCAGGGCCTTCTCAATGTGGTTGACTCCTATCGTGCAAGAGATGGTAGGACATCCCGGGTCCTTGTACTTGATGGGCAGCCTGTATTGGAGGATGGAGCTGACTTGCTCGGTCAAACAAACTTTCCTCGGGACATTGTTCCTCCGCTTGACGGTGATTAAGTCCTTCAAGAACTTGGCGTAAGACGGCACTTGCTGGATGGCATCCAAGAACGGAATGTTGATTTGCACTTGTTTGAATACCTCCCGAATGTCCTCGAATGTTCCTCCTTTCTTGGGCGCGAGAAGTCTATCAGGGTAAGGCGCCCTAGGTATAAACGGCCTAGGAGGAGGAGTCTCTATGGTCGGAGCTAATGTAGATGGCTCGGCATCTTTCTTCTCGACACTCCTGCTTCCTTGTTCTCCTTGTGCCGCAGGGTTTTCTTCTGGTTGAACCACTTGGTTGTCCACTTGTTTCCCTGATCTAAGTGTGACAACGGCTTGCACATGCTCCTGCCCATGCACTGCATTTGATGATCCTCCCTCGTGAAATTGCAACTTCGGATTCGGCACAGGCTGACTAGGGAGCTTTCCCTTCTCTCTCTCCCCCAGGTGACTAGCAATTTGCTCGATCTGGGTCTCCATCTTGGCAATCGCTTGAGTGTTCACCATGGTAGCATTCTTCACGTCACTGATGGATTGGCCGGTAATCTGGATGAAGGCCTTAAGAGTGTCTTCCAACGATGATTGTGAAGAAGAGGCAGGGGCTTGAGTGGGGGACTAGTATGATGGTGCTGGCTGGGCTGGACGGCTTTGATGGTGAATCGGCTGATGAAAACCAGGGGGTATTGAGTATGAGATTGGTGAGGAGATCCCCCTTGAGCCAAAGGCTGGTTCTGCTTCCAAGAAAAGTTAGGGTGGTTCCGCCACCCTGGATTGTACGATTCGGAGAAAGGTCCATTGGCTTGCTTTCGATAATCGTTGAAAGCGTTCACTTGCTCCATTGGTGATTCGACAAAAGTTGGCAATGATGGGCAAGTCTGTGCTAAGTGCAAGGGACTAGCACAGATGGAACAGCAGTCAACATGGAATGGGTTGGCAGCATTCATGGATTTGCTAACAACTAGGGCTTCGACCTTTTTGGTAAGGGCATCTATCTTCATTTTTAATTCTACATCCTCCTTAACCTCATAGATGCCTCCCTTTTTCTAAATGCGAGCAGTTCTATCTCGACAGCTTGAAAAATCCCACTGTTGGGAATTGTCGGATAACTGATCTAAGGTCCTATACGCTTCCTCTCCCGTCAAACTCAAAAATGTGCCTCCGTTCATCGACTCGAACATGCTACGATTGGATTGAGTTAATCCTTGATAGAAAAATTGCACCAGTCTCCATTTCTCGTATCCATGTGGAGGGCACTTGATCAGCATGTCTTGAAATCTCTCCCAACTCTCAGAAAATTTCTCATCTTCTTCTTGAGTAAATGAGCTTATCTCCTTCCTACACTCATTGACTTTGGACATGGGGAAGAATTTGTTGTAGAACTTGTTGAACAGTTCTCCCAAGAAGTGATGGAACCAGGCATGTTTGAATCCAACCATGCTTTGGCCCTATCATGGAGTGAGAAAGGAAATAGCCTAAGATGCACAGACTCTTCAGAAAAATTTTGAAATTTGAAGGTGGCACAAATGTCCTTGAATTTCTTCACATGGTTATAAGGATTTTCGAGGTCCAAGCCATGGAATGCGGGTAGGAGTTGAATGACATGAGGCTTGAGGTCAAAATGAGTGGCATTGGTTGGGGGTAACACGATACATGAAGGAGAATTTGTTGCTACGGGTGCAAACAAATCCCTAAGTGTCCTAGTATGATCCACGTTTTCTCCCCGATTCCTCTCCTTTTCATTTGCATGCATGTTATCTCCCATCTCAACAGAATTTCTAAGATTTCTCCTAAGAGTTCTTTCAATTTCAGGATCTAAAGATGTCAAGTCTAAGTTCAATGATCTTCTACCAAGCATACCCCAAACATACACAAATGTTTAATCCAAAGAAAACAGTCAAACAAAAATAAAGAAAACAATTTGCTAATAGGGAACAAAGTTCTCCAAAGTACAATCTAGGCTAATTCCCAGGTAGGTGAGGGGGGTCACTATGGACACACTTAAATCCCAAGACCAATCCTTGCCAGAATTTACCTTGACATTGCCTTTAGATTGCTAAGTATCCTTACTAGCAAAATATTTTCCTCTCTTTTTTTTTTTTTTTTTTTTTTTTTTTTTTTTTTTTTTTTTTTTTGTCAAAGAAAAATAACACAACTAAGATAAACTGTAAAGACTAACACAAATGCATACAATTTACACTAAGATAGCAGTAACAGTAAAGATAAGAATACTTACAAGTTGGGACCAAAAAGAATTTTTTTTGGTAAAAATTTTCTGCTACTGATCTTATCCAGGAGCTGCCTTCTGAGTTGAGGTCGATTGATCGAATGTAATGGTCGATCGATCGAAAGTCGATCGATCTAACTTTTTATTCGATCGATCGAATGTTCGAAATTTGCAGGGCCAGGAACAGAAACAAAAATAGAACAGAAAATCTCTTTTTTTTTTTTTTTTTTAGAACAAAACAAAACAAATTGAGGATAATATAAAACACAAACTAAACAGAATTTGAACTAAGTTATAGTGAACTAAAAGAAAATTTAAACAAACAGCAAAATACTATTAAACAGAAACAAATTATGAACAAAAAATGAACAAAATGGACGGAAAAAAAAACTGGAACAGTGATACTCACCTAGTTCCGAGCTGCTGCTGTGCAGGAAATCGTTCGATCGAAGTATATTTCGATCGATCGAAAGTCGATCGATCAAATATATTGTCGATCGATCGTCTTTTTATAGTGCAGATTCTAAGTCGACCGATCGAAAGTCAATCGATCGAATTTATGTTCGATCGATCGATTCTTCAGGGCACCCAGTAAGTTGCAGAAGCTGCAAAACAGATCCGGGAAAAACAAAGAAAAGACTTAGAATGCAGAACAGAAGCTAAACAACAGAAAAAATGAAACAAAAATCTATCTAACTAGTAGAAAAACAAAATCAATCAAACAAAAACCAATTTTTGAACCGATTTCCCCGGCAACGGCGCCAAAAACTTGATGTGTTTTTTAAATAGTACTCGCAAGTGCACGAATCATTTGCAATATAGTGTTATGCAAGTGCGAGGTCGATCCCACAGGGAAATGGTCAAATATTGGTATCTTGCTTAATCAACCTCATTTTAACCTAGTTCCAAAGGTTTGAGACTTGATTTAAGAACAAAAGACTAAATGAAAGAGATGTAATGAAATATGTAAATTAAAAGGAACTAAGGTTAAGGAATCCACCAAACCAAATCCTACAACTCACACTCTTGGTTTCCACTTGAACACCCAAAGAACATTAAGCTTAGGGTGTTATTCAAGTTTCTAAACCATAAACCCAAGAACCATTAAATGAATCCAACACATTGACAAATCACAAAGAGTACCGATTGAAATCAAAACATCCAATGTATCATTCAATCACAATGGATATCATCATTCAAACCGATAAAACAATGTATTAGTCGGTTGAAACACATAAAATGTCCTCTATCCACCACTAACCACATTCATTGCAAAAGATAAGGCTTTAAATGAATGGAACTTGAACAACTAACATGATATATCATTAAATGTGCAAGTGGTACAGCAAGGTTGTGAGTGTCATCAATGGAAAGGTTTCATCCTCAACCCTAGTTGAGGTTACTAGCCCTCCATGACTAAGAACACCACAAGAAAATGATGAACAACCATGGAAATAAAAGAAAAGCTCTACAAAGAGAAAGTATTCTGAAAATAAACTACTGAATTACACTACAATAAGCACGAAATTAAAACTATCTTCTCTATTCTTTCCTCTCCTACTCTCTCTACTACTCCTCTCAACAAGGGGATGGCTATGGCTTTTATAGAAGCAAGCCATGGCAAGAAATGACTCCTCTACCCTCCTCTAGGGTTCTTCTGCAGCTAGAGACAACCCCAAACACGAAACCAGCGTGTTCTGCAGCGGAAATCAGAGGGAGGACTGCTTTTTGGCTTCTGATTGGGCGTTCTGGCGCGCTCTGCAAAAGCAGTTTCTGGGAAAATTCGATCGATCGACTTTTATTTCGATCGATTGACTTCGGGCAAATATTCGATCGATCGAGTTTTAAGTTCGATCGATCGACTTTGTCAGGGTCTCCGATTGAACGATGCATTATGGGCATACCGGACAGCGTTCAAGACACCGATTGGCATGTCACCTTACCGTATCGTGTACGGGAAAGCATGCCATCTGCCTGTGGAGTTGGAGCACAGAGCTTACTGGGCCATTAAGCAGCTGAATTTTGATCTCACAAAGGCTGGCTCACAGAGGAAGCGCCAACTCAATGAATTGGAAGAACTGAGGAACGATGCCTATGACTGTGCTAGGATGTACAAAGCACGGATGAAGAAGGCCCACGACCAGAACATTTTGAGACGATCTTTTGAGCCTGGTCAGAAAGTCCTTCTTTACAATTCACGTCTGCATCTGTTCCCAGGGAAGCTCCGATCTCGATGGACAGGCCCTTTCATAGTTCGATCAGTGTTTTCTTATGGGGCCATTGAGATTGAGGATCCAAAAAATGGCAGCACGTTCAAGGTAAACGGGCAACGACTGAAGCCATTTTTGGAGTTACAGAGCTCGGAGGTTGAGACGACCCTTTTAGAGGACCCGAGTTACTCGGAGTAATTGTCGTCATGATGGAAAGTCTGGCTGAAGACTGAAAACTTAGCGCTTGTGGGAGGCAACCCTCATCATTTCTTTTCCCTATCATTTGATTTTCTTTCTTGTGTTTTAGTTGTGATTTTCAGGACAGTGTTCGCCATTCAAGTTTGGGGGAGCGCTTCTCTTACAGTGTGCCCAACTTGCATCACCCTTCGGTATTGTATCTCTAGCCACATTGAGGACAATGTGTTATTCTAGTTTGGGGGTGGGGTAGACATTTCTGTCTGTTTTCATTTAATTCTTGTTTTGTTGCCTTGTTAATACTCATTCAAAAAAAAAAAAATGCTTTATTGTTAGTTGAGCATGGTTACATCTTACTATGGTTTGCATCTCATTGGTTTGTTTAAAATGTTGAATTTTGCATATCATCAAATCAGAGATCTTTTGACTCATCTTTGGATTAGAGAGACTTGACATGTTTAAACTGTTCATCACAAGCACATTAGCATTTGTTTCTGTGGGGTATGAGATTTGAATTAAAATTTATGTGTCATGAGATTTGTAGGATGACTTGTTGATGAAACCTTGGCTTATTGATATATATAAAAAAAAAAAAATGTTTAGAATAATATCACCAATTTGACTTTTCATTGAGTAACCGGGCCCCTTGCCTCATTAAGCATTGGGTGTTCGCGTAAAAAGATGAGAATTTCAGCTTGGATGATTGTTTGGCTAGTTTGACTTCGTAGCCTTTTTGACTTGAGTAATTAAGCCCTTAGGGATGTTTTTACATCTAGTGCCCTAAAACCATCTGGTTTGGGAGTCACTGGCCCAACACTCGTTACATAGGTCAATTAGAAAGCTTAAAGGAGTCACACATTGCACAGCCGACACAAAATAATAGTAAATAATAATAAATGTAAGATAAGCCCTGGTTATTCGACGGAAGTCCTGCGAATTTTTGGATATATATGCTTTGAGGAAAATCGAAACCCCATGACTCTATGCTATTCACACCTTACACTTTTGAACATGTGTTGTCTCAATTTTCCATCTATGAGTTGATCGATTTTTGATAATATGACAATGTGACATTCATTTTGTTAAACATGCTCATGATGTGTGAATCACGTGTTTGAATGATGATTTTCGCTCAATTGATAATACGGCATTTCAATGTTTGTGGGTATTGATGTGGTCTTTTGTTTACCAAAATATATCAATAATAAATAACCACTCGCAATAGGACGAATCCTTATAGGATAGGGCTATGTTGAGGGTGTCGAACCTCAAGGACTGCGTAGGTATTATTATCAAGCTTATCGAGATTAAAAATAACTTAATTTAAAAGATATTTGATTTTTGTTTTCTTAAAATAAATACATAAAAGTAAAAGACATAAATTTAAAGATAATATGGATGAGATAAAGAATAGGGGATTGATTTCACCACTCACCGCATAACAATGGTCAATCGTAAATTAACAAGGAAAATTCATACTATGCATGATACAAAGCTCGTCTCACTCGAGTAGTCAAGAAATTACCTCTAAAGAATAAGTATAATCCATCTTCGGTTGGTACGGACCGTCCACCTAACCACTAAGATGCGGCACGACCCGTCTTCCCTAGGCATGGACTAGCTACGTCTTTAATAGGATATACACACATTCAATGGAATAGTATAACCCATCTTCGGATGGTACGGACTGTCTACCTAAATTACACTAAACTAGGGTGTAGTACAATCTGTCTTTCCTAGGCATGGTCTATCTAACCCTCTTGATCATATGTCAATTAAAACCGTTGTATAACAATCATTCACATAATCACAGAAAATATGAAGGATTGAGTTCAATCAATATAAAAGACTTTCTAAGACAAGATAAGAAATTCATAATGATTGAATATAAACATTAAAATCAATTCTCACAGTTATACAACCATCATGCATAGAGAAAATCCCAAACTAAAATACAATTAAACCATTGTTACTTGGAAAGGGCTACATCAACACCCTATTAGGAATTTAGCGGCTCATCGTAGTACTGGGATGGCCTCCTGCCATGGTATTCTCCTTTTCAACTTGTTAGGCCTCCAAGAAGAATTTCTGTCTAAAGCTAAGCACAAGCCCAAGCACCAAGCACCAAGCACCAAGCACCAAGCACCAAGCACCAAGCACACATTCTCTTGAAGCTTAGGGGTTTATTTATAGGGAGCACACAAGTCCTAGAAGCCCTTGGAATTCCAGAAAAATCGTCTCTTGAGTCTTCTTGTCCAAGTAGGAGATTGAAACTTTAATCTACGTAGGAAAAGGATTCCAAATTCGGCCAGAATTGCGGTCCTTTATTACGAAGTGATTTTGATATATTAAACGTCCGAATTTGGGAAAGTCTATTTCTGACATATTTGTTGAATATTTTATTAGCTTTCCAACGCTACCAATTTTATTGCAATCCGATGTCTGACGCAAAAGTTATGATTCAAACACTGAGACATATGCAGAATCCAAATTTGAATCCAATCCGATTTTGACTCTTGTTGAGAAATTCTGATTTAATCCTTCACTTGATTTGATTAAACTTAACCACATCATATAAGTATTCTATTATGATTGGTTAAGCTTAAACATATCTTCTAGGTCTTCTCAAAGTGTGCTTTAAGCCCAAAATTAACGGAATTAATTGTATCTTTATTTAAAACCTGAAAACATTAAAACAACACAAAATCAAACAAATAATAATGCTAAGGAATTAACATATATAAGTTAAAGGGCTTGAATGTACAACATTCGACACTTATCACACCCCCAAACTTACATATTGCTAGTCCCTTAGCAATACAAAACAAGAAATAAAACTCAAAAACAACAGAATAAATCCTTCTTTCGTGGGATGTACGATTGCATTTAGCGTATGCAACAAGCCTTTTAAACCTCTAGGACTCCCTAGTGGACGAGTGAAGTCTCGTGAGGGTTTGCCAGAAATGATACCCACAAACATTGTTCCTACCATGTTATCCCCAAGAATGCAGCATCATAAAAATAATGGTTCTCATTCATTAGCAAGCTTAACAAAATAAACTCCATCTTCACAATTTCAGGGAGCAAAAAATTAAGCTACTAACATGGCATTATGAGATATCACAAGATTCAACTAGTGTAAAGTGAACTTAACACATAGTCATGAGGTTTCAAAACTAATCTCAATCATGAATGGTTCAACACTCAAAATTCGCTGGACTCCCCATTAGATAAAACAACCAAGGCATATATATATTTTATTATTTTTATATATGCAGGCTGTGCAATGCTTAGCTCCCTTAAGCTTTCTAATTGACCCATGTAACAAGTGTTAGGTCAATGACTCCCAAACCAGATGGTTTTAGGGCACTAGGTGTAAAACACCCTAAAGACTTACTAACTCGAGTCAAAAAGGCTACGAAGCCAAACTTAGCCATTTTATCAATCAAAACAAACTTACACCTTTTGACGCGAATACTCAATGCTTAATGAGGCAATAGATCCGGTTACTCAGCGAAAAGCTCAAAGTGATCAATGTTATTCTTTTTTTTTTTGTTTTTTTATGCCAAGGTTATTCCTCCACCAAGTTACCCAACTACATCCAAGATATTAATAACAGACATAACCGATTTCAAATTTCATACCCCATAAACTACGTGCTAATGTGCTTGTGAAAATCAAATTGAAACAAGTAATATCTCATGCTGCCAAAGAAAATAACAAAACTTCTTAATTCCTTAGTCAAGTGCTCATGTGTTCATCATGTTAAGCTCACCAATGAAATACGAATCAGAATTCAAAATCAACAGCATGCTCAAGAATAACATAGCAAAATATTGGACAGTGTTTCATTCTTCCATACCCCCAAACTTGAATCACACATTGTCCCCAATGTGTGTATAAAACTAAACATAACAATAAGAGGATAGGAATACCTGAATAAGCAGATGCGGGGCATATCATACCCCCAAACTTGATTGTAAAAACACATGTCCTGAAAAAAAAGAGTGATACTCCAACCAAATACTAGTAAAGTGCAACACATTGTTGTAAAAATATAAACTAAGAATGAAGCAACAATGGAGAAGATAAACCTGGAAGGAGATCATGTATCCTGGCCCGATAGAGGACTCGAGCGTACAGGGTCTGTGCTCGAACCTATGATGCTGACTCATTTAGTCAAAATATGTGGGATCCGCCAAGCCAACGGAATCCACATCCTTGATGCGCTCAGTGCTCCTTGACCCTTAAATTTAAATTTGAAGCACCAATCTTTTCTTCTCTTGGACCAGAGAGAATAAAGCTTACATACAGAAAGGTAATTCCAAATGCCCGCATATCGAGGTAGATCCCTTTGAGTATTCTCAAACAGTTTCTCATCTGGAAGGGAATCATGAACTGGAGTAGAATGAGGATAATACACAATGAAGTTTTCTACCTTGATGGTCTCTTTTTGCTCTTCTAATATCCCTAACAAACTACTCTCCTGACCTCTTGGTGAATCACAAGCAATAGGGGCTCGGGGTTCATATGGTGTCTCGAGAATAAGAGTGGGTGATGAAGGAGCCTTAGTGCTGACTTCCTCGCCCTTTGCCTGATGTAGAGCTTGTAGGGCCTCAATTTGCTCCTCATTCTTCTCTTTCCCGTGAGTTTCGACCACTTCTCCATTATTCATTATGGTGATGGCTTGCTCATGATAAGAAGTACTTTCATCCACCACGTAGTGTTTATCAAGATTGGCCACCGATTGTCTTTGAAGCTATTCTTCTTCTATTTGATTTGTTATCTGCTCCATCGGAACTTCTAACTCGGCAATGGATTGAACCATTGGTCCCATCTGAGCCTCAAATTTGTCAATGGCTTGGGAGAGAGAGATCAGTGCTTGACCCCGAGATTCCATTGCCTGATTGATCTTACTCATAAGTTTCAACATCTGAGCTTGAAAGTCAGAACCTGACTGAATAGATGGTGTAGCCTGAGAAGAAGGTTGCCAATTATCCTCAAATTCAGCACAATATAGAGATGATTGCCATTGCTGGTGGGGAGGATGGAAGTTAGATGGTGGATGGGTCGCTTGATCATTGAACTGTGGATATGCCTGATGGTATAGTTCATGAAATTGTGGAGCATAATTTTCAGGAGCTTGAGCTTGCCACGAGACATTAGACTGGTTACTCCATGCCGGGTCATAGGAATCAAAGTAAGGCTCATTCCTCGGTCTAGAGAACTGTGTGTTCATATGCTCATAAGAATAGTTAGAAAATTGTCCTGCAGTAGGACAATCTTTAACATGATGATAAGGACTATAGCAATATGAACATGGTCCATGAGGTGTTGGAATGCCTCCCCACATGAACTAAATTGACAAAAAAAATTAAAATTAAAATTAAAATTAAAATAAAAACAAAAAATAAAAATAAAAACAAAGATTGAAAACAAAAAAATAAAAATAAAGAAACCAAAAATAAAAAATAAAAAATAAAAAATAAAAACAGAAAAGAATCAAGTTAAATTCAATCTTTAAAACTTAATAACATAACCGTTTGCAATCCACGGCAACGGCGCCAAAAATTGATGTGGTCTTTTGTTTACCAAAATATATCAATAATAAATAACCATTCGCAATAGGACGAATCCTTATAGGATAGGGCTATGTTGAGGGTGTCGAACCTCAAGGACTGCGTAGGTATTATTATCAAGCTTATCGAGATTAAAAATAACTTAATTTAAAAGATATTTGATTTTTGTTTTCTTAAAATAAATACATAAAAGTAAAAGACATAAATTTAAAGATAATATGGATGAGATAAAGAATAGGGGATTGATTTCACCACTCACCGCATAACAATGGTCAATCGTAAATTAACAAGGAAAATTCATACTATGCATGATACAAAGCTCGTCTCACTCGAGTAGTCAAGAAATTACCTCTAAAGAATAAGTATAATCCATCTTCGGTTGGTACGGACCGTCCACCTAACCACTAAGATGCGGCATGACCCGTCTTCCCTAGGCATGGACTAGCTACGTCTTTAATAGGATATACACACATTCAATGGAATAGTATAACCCATCTTCGGTTGGTACGGACTGTCTACCTAAATTACACTAAACTAGGGTGTAGCACAATCTGTCTTTCCTAGGCATGGTCTATCTAACCCTCTTGATCATATGTCAATTAAAACCGTTGTATAACAATTATTCACATAATCACAGAAAATATGAAGGATTGAGGTCAATCAATATAAAAGACTTTCTAAGATAAGATAAGAAATTTATAATGATTGAATATAAACATTAAAATCAATTCTCACAGTTATACAACCATCATGCATAGAGAAAATCCCAAACTAAAATACAATTAAACCATTGTTACTTGGAAAGGGCTACATCAACACTCTATTAGGAATTTAGCGGCTCATCGTAGTGCTGGGATGGCCTCCTGCCATGGTATTCTCCTTTTCAACTTGTTAGGCCTCCAAGAAGAATTTCTGTCTAAAGCTAAGCACAAGCCCAAGCACCAAGCACCAAGCACCAAGCACCAAGCACCAAGCACACATTCTCTTGAAGCTTAGGGGTTTATTTATAGGGAGCACACAAGTCCTAGAAGCCCTTGGAATTCCAGAAAAATCGTCTCTTGAGTCTTCTTGTCCAAGTAGGAGATTGAAACTTTAATCTAAGTAGGAAAAGGATTCCAAATTCGGCCAGAATTGCGGTCCTTTATTGCGAAGAAATTTTGATATATTAAACGTCCGAATTTGGGAAAGTCTATTTCTGACATATTTGTTAACTATTTTATTAGCTTTCCAACGCTACCAATTTTATTGCAATCCAATGTCTGATGCAAAAGTTATGATTCAAACACTGAGATATATGCAGAATCCAAATTTGAATCCAATCCGATTTTGACTCTTGTTGAGAAATTCCGATTTAATCCTTCACTTGATTTGATTAAACTTAACCACATCATATAAGTATTCTATTATCATTGGTTAAGCTTAAACATATCTTCTAGGTCTTCTCAAAGTGTGCTTTAAGCCCAAAATTAACGGAATTAATTGTATCTTTATTTAAAACCTGAAAACATTAAAACAACATAAAATCAAACAAATAATAATGCTAAGGAATTAACATATATAAGTTAAAGGGCTTGAATGTACAACATTCGATACTTATCAGGTATCATTTCTGGCAAACCCTCACGAGACTTCACTCGTCCACTAGGGAGTCCTAGGGGTTTAAAAGGCTTATTGCATATGCTAAATGCAATCGTTTATCCCACGAAAGAGGACTTATGTTTCATGCTTTGATTTTGTTTTTCATTTTGTTTTTGCTAAGGGACTAGCAAAATGTAAGTTTGGGGGTATTTGATGAGTGCCAAATATTGTGTATTTGGACCCCTTGATTTGCACTAGTTAGACCTTTAGCCTTGTTATTTTCTAATGTTTTGGCTAGTTTTTGTGTTTTCTGTTTCTGTAGGACAATAAGAGAGGAATGACAAATTTCATAAAGAAATAACTGGAAATTCGGAGACCCTGACAAAGTTGATCGATCGAACTTAAAACTCGATCGATCGAATATTTGCCCGAAGTCGATCGATCGAAATAAAAGTCGATCGATCGAATTTTCCCAGAAATTGCTTTTGCAGAGCGCGCCAGAACGCCCAATCAGAAGCCAAAAAGCAGTCCTCCCTCTGATTTCCGCTGCAGAACACGCTGGTTTCGTGTTTGGGGTTGTCTCTAGCTGCAGAAGAACCCTAGAGGAGGGTAGAGGAGTCATTTCTTGCCATGGCTTGCTTCTATAAAAGCCATAGCCATCCCCTTGTTGAGAGGAGTAGTAGAGAGAGTAGGAGAGGAAAGAATAGAGCAGAAACTCTGTAGTTAGTTTTAATTTCGTGCTTATTGTAGTGTAATTCAGTAGTTTATTTTCAGAATACTTTCTCTTTGTAGAGCTTTTCTTTTATTTCCATGGTTGTTCATCATTTTCTTGTGGTGTTCTTAGTCATGGAGGGCTAGTAACCTCAACTAGGGTTGAGGATGAAACCTTTCCATTGATGACACTCACAACCTTGCTGTACCACTTGCACATTTAATGATATATCATGTTAGTTGTTCAAGTTCCATTCATTTAAAGCCTTATCTTTTGCAATGAATGTGGTTAGTGGTGGATAGAGGACATTTTATGTGTTTCAACCGACTAATACATTGTTTTATCGGTTTGAATGATGATATCCATTGTGATTGAATGATACATTGGATGTTTTGATTTCAATCGGTACTCTTTGTGATTTGTCAATGTGTTGGATTCATTTAATGGTTCTTGGGTTTATGGTTTAGAAACTTGAATAACACCCTAAGCTTAATGTTCTTTGGGTGTTCAAGTGGAAACCAAGAGTGTGAGTTGTAGGATTTGGTTTGGTGGATTCCTTAACCTTAGTTCCTTTTAATTTACATATTTCATTACATCTCTTTCATTTAGTCTTTTGTTCTTAAATCAAGTCTCAAACCTTCGGAACTAGGTTAAAATGAGGTTGATTAAGCAAGATACCAATATTTGACCATTTCCCTGTGGGATCGACCTCGCACTTGCATAACACTATATTGCAAATGATTCGTGCACTTGCGAGTACTATTTAAAAAACACATCAATGACCATCTACACAAACAACATTTCAACATCTGCAAGTCAAACTTACATGATCCAAATCTGTCCAAGTCTATCCAAATCTATTTAAATATGTCCATAAGCTACTTCACACAAACCAAAAGTCCAAAACTGGTCACATACAAACTTCCCAAAAAACATTACAGTCCAAAAAAAAAACCATTACAACACCGGTCACATACCAATCATTACATTCCAAAAAATAAAAAGCATGTCCAAAAAAAAAAAACATCAATGCTTCCATTCTGGCCTTTTCTTTTTCTGGTTTGACTCCATAATCTGTAATCCCTTTTCAATGGAATGTACCTTCCTTTTTCCTTTGCCCGCTGTTGAGGATGTTGCCACTACACCACTGTCAGCAACTTGTGGGGTTCTTGGAGTCAATCCAACTACTTTCCCTCATGTATCTCTAGCAGCAATAGACCTAGCAGTCAGGTCAATAAAAACAGGAGGTTGAGGATTAATTGGAACTGTCCGAAACATGTTCTTGATTCTACTAGACTCTCTCATGGGTGGTGGTGGTGGTGGTCTGGGTGCTGTCGGTTGCCTGTTCCAGCTTGGCAATCTAAGTCCAACAAGGTCACTTTCCTGCCATAAGTTTAGTCCAAAGAAGATTGATAAATAAGCTGGTAGGTAGGATGCATTTTAAATACTAAACTAAAGTAAGATAAGTATCAAATTTCTCTCAACTGTTGTAGTGGGTGGGCAGTGGGTTACTGTGTATCACTAGTAATTGTCCTTAAACTCTTCTAAGAACCAAAACACATGTGATTAATCACTATCATCCCCAAGTAATTAAAGTGAATTTTAGTTCAAAAATTGAATCCCACATACTTTTTTGGTAGCTGGTTGTGCACCACCCTTTCGATTGTTGGTTGCTGCTTGTGCATCTCCCCTTGTACTACTGCTACATCCAATGCTTTGGGCTTGAAGGCCAACATCAATAACACATCAACTAACACATTAAATAATGAAGTTGCAAAAATCAAATAACACATCAAATATAATATAAACATATTGCTTAGTGAAACTAACACTTGGTGTGGGTGGAGTAGGCAAATAAACTTCTGTTGCGGGTTGCCTATAATTAGATGCTTGCTCCTTCTTCTTTGGACATGTCCTAGTGTTGTGTCCAACCACCTTGCAAAGCCCACAATTACCCTTCAATCCAAACTTTCTCATCCTATAAGGATTCTGAGGAACTCTCGACTCATCAGGACCTCTTACTCTGGCCTTCCGAGGTATGCCTTTCATCAATCTTGATCTTGGCGAATCCAAAACATCATGCTCAGTCCCTATCCACTGTTCCTCACTAGGCATTGGATATATGAGTGGAGCATAGGCCTTTTTGTACGTCTCAATGCTATAACATGGATCCATATAATCCTCTGGGTGATGTCCATGATAGGTTATGGCAGAATGTGCATGTGCACATGGGATCCCAGTCATTTGCCACCTCCTGCAGCCACATTTCCTATTATGAATATCAACAACATATTGCCTACTTCTTTGCTCCACTTCAAACATACCATTGCCAGAATAACGGGAAAGGCAATCCGATGCTGCTTCACAAACGGATTCAAGCTTTTCAACAATTCTAGGGCACAACTTACCTTTCAATTTGCTGATGCCATCTCTTTTCAGTTGGTATCTTCTCATGAGCTGCTTCCTAATCATCTCAAGTATTGTCAGAATAGGCTTGTCACGAGCCTTCAAGATATATGAATTGAAGCATTCGGAGATATTGTTGACAAGGAGGTCACATTTTGGAGATTCGTTGAACCATGCTCGTGACCATCCACTAGGGTCAACCTTGTCTAGGTAGTCAAAGGCATCAAGACTGATTCTCTTAATTTCTTCCATATGTATTTTGAAGTCGACCTCAGTATAAGACGATGTTACCTTCCACAACAATTCCTTCAGGGCCACCCCCTGAAACCCATTATCTAGAAAGTTGGCATATAAATGCCGTACACATATTCGGTGATCCGCCATTGGAATAACAGTATCAAAACTTGGAATAAGACCCTGCATCATTGCAATGTACAAAAGGGTAAGTTTAGATGTAGAAAAAAAAAAAATCAGGAAATCATAATATCTAAAACTATGTAACTAATTAATTTAACTAACCTTTTGCCGATTAGAAATGAATGTAGGAAAAGTGTGCCTCTCATGTGAACCAAGATTTGAAACTAGGCACTCCAGGAACTAGGTTCAACTATCTTTTGTCTCAGCTTCTACAACGACAATTGCAATCGGGTACATGTTTTTTTTTTGGCATCTCGACCAACCACAACCAATAATATTCCCTTGTAGGGTCCTTTCAAAAAGCACCCGTCTAGGCCTATGACAGGCCTACAACCTTCCAAGAACCATTTCTTCATGGCTGCAAGGGACATGTAGAGTCTATGAAACTTAGCAGGCAAATTAGGGTTTGTTTTTTCAACCTTAATCATTACACAGCTGCCCGGGTTAATACGCCTTAAAGTCTCACAGTAATCCCATAGCCTGCCATACTACTCACTTAAACAACTGTACAACCTCTTCCCTGCCTTCTTCCTACCTCTATACATTTGACTCCTACTTACTTCAACATTCCATTTCCTCTTGACTTCATCTTGTATCACTCGCAGTGGCATGTCCGACTGAATTTTAAACTTATCATATAGTTTATCTGATATCCATCTCGAATTGACGATTGAGTTCTTGTATACTCGAGAACAAGTATGTTTAGGTCTTAAGGACCTCAATTCAAATGATGCCTCAGTCGCCATCTGTCTACCGTAAACTCTATACTCACCAGATGGATCTCTACATACTGCTACACACTTTACTCTTTCATTTTTCACAAACTTTATGTCCTTTCCCCTTCTCACATTGTACTGCTTAACAGCTTCTCTAAAAAGTTGTATGCTAGAGAACTTCATTTTAAGCTTCAATTCTGGATTGCCTATGTCAATTTCCTGGAACTCCACACCATGGTGAGATGAAATCCCACCATCCTCATCTTCACTAACAGTTGGTGACAATAGAATGTCACTTCTACCAATGTCAGAGTCTCTTTCATCAACCTCAACATCTTCAAATGATGTCATTTTGATGTTACTAGATGACCCACTCTCGCCATTACCATCATCCAAAATATCCCCACTCTCACCCCCACCCTCTACATCAGCACCATCCCCATCCCTATCCCCATCCTCATCCCCATCCTCCCGATCACCCTCCACACCCTCATCTGTTTCTGGCATTGTTGGGGGGCCATCACTATCCATCAGATAATCAAAAACATCTTCATCATCACTTATTTTATCATCCCACCATGTGTCGTTATAATCAACCCTACCTCCATCATCTCCCTCGTCATCATTTTCCCAATCTTCCCCATCCTCTCCTACATTACTTTGGAAAGAAACAATATAAAGCTCTACAATAGGAGTATCCACATGTTTGGCAACCAGATAAGCCACATCATAATCCGAGGAAACTAGTTGTAAACCATCCACTAGATTTTTGTTCGGGTCCCTAACGTAAATCAAATCATCTAGACTGTACCCATATTGTCCCAAAATAGACTCAATCAGGACAAATGTCATATAATCCGGATCAACATTATCTGGATGAACATCCACTTGACCCCCCACATAAATACATCCACATTTTCTATCAAACCTACCTCTATAGTTTATCTCAAACACCAACTTCATCCTACACATGCACACAACAAAATACATTATCAATGGGACAAGGGGACCACTATAATAAATAAGCCACTGCAACTAATATACACAACACATGTCAATAGCATCAGGGCCCAATGTACAGTACAACATCAAAATAATGGTCCTACATAATGCTCCAACATCAGTACAATATGAAAATAATTAATTTATTAAGCATCCATACACATGGACCCACTGCATATAAAGTAGCATCCATACATTTTGAATGGACCCAAAGCATATAAACCCCAAAATCTCGACAAACCCTAGTGCAAAACAGACTTAGCCAAAAAGATACAAAGCAAACTTAGCCAAAAAATTACAGATCGGGACCACTTTATTCCAATCACTGTCTCAGTCCAAGCATACCAAAATATTGAAAAAACTACATATCGGGACCACCATGAATGACTATAAAACCCATGGACCGAAACCCCCAAATCCCGACAAACCCTAACATTTTTTTATACCCAAATCGCAGTCAATTTATATATAAAAATGTGAGACTTAACAAACAACATTAACAAAAACACCAAATCCGACTACCATAAACTAACAAAAACTCCAAAATTCGAAACCCTAGATTAACAAAACCCCCCAAATCGCCTACAAAAAAAATACTTTAACCATTTAAAAAAAGGCACTAACCTTTATTGAACGCCTTTTGGAGTTGATAGGTTCCAAAAGATCCTCCGTTGTCGGTGTGGAGTTCGGCGACAAAGTCTCGGTGGGTTAGCCTTCGTGTAGAACCTTCGACAGTGCTAAGTGGGGACCAAATGCACGCACGAGACAAAGGGAAAAAGACACGCACGTACGAGATAAAGGCTTGATGAGGCGGGGGTATTTTGGGTAGGGGATTTGTCTTAAACGGTCACGTGCAACGCATGTGATCGACTTTCCATTCAAACAGACTGGCGAATGGACGGGTTGTATTTTTTGCCACGCGTTTGCAAGTTTGGGGAGGTCATATCTAAATTTTGGTACATTGGGGTATATTGTCAGGTTGTAGATAAATCATGGGGGCAAAGTGTTTTTTTCCCATATATATATATATATTACATAAACCCTAACCCTAATTAAATATATATTGAAACACGCACTTAACCCTAAACTTTAACCCTAAGTGTATATATTATATATATAGCACTAAACTAGCTAGGATACGTAAGAGTTCATTAAATTAAATATTTTAAGTAGTTTCAGACTTTTTTAATGTGACAAATTTAAAAATGTATATATTTCTATAGTACGCAAAAGTAAACCCCAACTATATATACGTACACATACTATATATGCCCCAAATCTAAGGTCGAGGTATATAAATTGTATATGTAGAATATTATATATATATATATATATATATGCAAATTAATTGGAAGTTATTTGGCATATATTGTCTAAAGTATTTAAATAGTACATGAATGTAAACCCTAACCCTAACCGTAACCCTAAATGTATGTATCACATATAGAACTAGAATACGGAACTTTAGAGTTCAATAAATAAAACACACGCAAAAAAGTATATATGTTGGTATATATAAAGTAGTATTAATTTTCCAAAGTCCAGATAAAATATATATGTTGGTATATATACTATATATAGCACTAAAATAGGGTTAGGGTTCAATATATAAAATATACCATTAACACACGTATTAAGATAAACAAGGACTTAATTAGTATTAATTAGTTATGGGATAAAATACCAAGATGTATATATAGTACGTACACAAGTTAATGTAAACCCTAACTCTACGTATGCTATATATAGCTTCAACCTAAGGTTATTTTTTAATAAATAGTATATGTACAATATTATGGATATAGTATTGCATGAAATTTAATTGGCATATATTCTTAAAAGAATATATATGACACGGATGTAAATCCTAACCCTAAGTATATATACTATATATAGCACTAAAATAGTGTTAGAGTTCAATATATAAAATATACCATTAACACACGTATTAAGATAAACAAGGACATAATTAGTATTAATTAGTTATAAGATAAAATACCAAGATGTATATATAGTACGTACACAAGTTAATATAAACCCTAACCATACGTATGTTATATATAGCTTCAACCTCGGGTTATTTTTTAATAAATAATACATGTACAATATTATGGATATAGTATTGCATGTAAGTTAATTGACATATATTCTTAAAGGGATATATATGACACGGATGTAAACCCTAACCTTAAGTATATATACCAAATATAGCACTAAACTAGGGTTAGAGTTCAATATATAAAATATATGAAAAAAAGTGTATATATAACAAATTAAAGTAGTATTCATTTGTTAAAGTATAAGGTCTAAATATATATATATATATATATATATATATATATATATATATATATATATATATATATATATATATATATATATATATATACACACAAATCTAAGGTTAGGGTATATAAATTGTATATATACATTATGTACATAATATTAACCCCCAAGTTGACATATATATATTTTTGCAGCATATATTTTATTTGTGTACGTAGTAGGGGTGTTCAAACGGAGCGGTTATAACCGCTTTAAAACCGCTAACCACTTATAACCGCTAACCGCTTTTGAAAGCGGTTATAAATAACCGCTAACCGCCTAGGCGGAGGCGGTTAGCGGTTATAGAGTTTTAAAAGCGGTTATAAATAACCACTAACCGCTTTTATATATATATATATATATAATAAAAATAAAAATAAAAACCTGGGATGGCAAATGGGTAATTATTTGGATTTGTTTGGTTTTGGAATTTAGAATATGTTTGGATTTGTAATTTTTTTGTTTTGAATTTGGTTATTTGGATTTGAAAAATTAGATTTAGATTTGGTTATGTTTGTGTTTTGGATTTGTAATTTTGTATTTAGATTTGTTAATTTTGTACCAAATGACAAAAGGCCCAAAAAGTATTAAATTTTTTTCTTGAAAAAATTAAAATCTAGACAAAAACCGACCCAAAACCGGTTTAAACCCGGCCCAAAACTGGTCTAAACCCGGCCCAAAATCGGAATTCAAAAGCGGATTAAACCGCCGGTTATAACCGCTAACCGGCGGTTATAAAAATAACCGCCTCCGCCTAGGCGGTTAGCGGTTAGCGGTTGCGGTTGGTAAAAATAAAATAACCGTTAGGCGGTTAGCGGTTTTAGCCAATAACCGCCGGTTATAACCGCTTGTACACCCCTAGTACGTAGTACACAAAACTAAACCATAACTATACGTGTATATATACTATATATAGTACTAAACTAGGGTTAGGGTTCAATATATTAAATATACCGTTAACACATGTATATAGTACACAATGACTAATACGAAATTTGTGTACTACACAACCCTAACCATATGTATATATATATATATATATATATATATATAGCACTAAACTAGGGTTAATGCTATATATACTAAAAAATATGTCTATAGTATTAATTAAAATAAGTGTATATTCTTAATGTAGATATACCATATATATATATATATATATATATATTACACAAATATAAACTTTAGAATAGACATATAAATACTAAACGTACTTGACTTAATTGAAGTTCAAATCGTAGAATATACCAAAATATATATGTAGTATTAATTAAAAGTTGTATTTATTTTTTAGAACATTTATTTTACATGTAAATATCTATTTTATCAAATACAAGATAGAATAGAATAAAATAAAATAAAAATTACAACATTTAGCCACGTGTATCAATGACACGTGGCCATTTAGCGACGTGGGATTAACCCACATGGCTATACGGCCACGTGGTTCTTGAACATGTAGCCAGTCGGCTACGTGCTCTAATCCACATGGCTGATTGTGGCCACGTGGTTATTGGACACGCGGCCACATGGTCGCGTCCCATATTTCTATGTGGCCATGTGGTCACGTGCATTAATCCACGTGGCTACATGGCCACGTGGCTCCATTACACGCAGCCATGTTGCCACGTGTACTAATTACACGTGGCCAGATAGCTACTTCGTCTTTTCTGCTACATTTCGCCACTTGGTCTTGAAGACATGTGGCTATCTGGCCACGTGGCTACTGTAGCCACATGGTGAATCTCCTGATTTTTTGTAGTGAAAATTTGGCAGAAAATTTTTAATTCCAAGAAAATCAACATAATAATTTTCTGAAGACCCCATTGAGATATTTCACTCTTTGGACTTTCATTAAACACATGATTATCAACTTTTTGTTCAACCTCTTGACCATATGATAAAAAACTTACCACTATAAGATCTTCATCATTGATATATGTTTCATAAGTTGGTGGAGAATTCCAATCTACAAAACATTGAGAAAAATCTTCAACATCTTCTTTATGTTGAAACTCTTCATCCTAACCACGTTGTTCTTGAACCAGAACAGGATTGTGATACGGGTTCTTGAATTTGGATTCTGAATCGCGATCGTCAATATCACGATACATCTCTATATTTTGCATCCCTAGATAATGGGTTAACTCCGCAACTTGCCTCTACAAGTCTTCAATTATCACGTCTTGTACACTGCGTTCATGGTAGAAGACTTCCCCATTCGGAACCTTTCCACGCTAACCACGACCACGACCACGACCACCAGTCATGAAAACTGATGAAAATTTACCCTAAGAAGACGCTAAGCTCTGATACCAATTGAAGCGGGACAAACTAAGATTGTTTTAACAGCGTATTATAGCAGCAGAAACTATGAATTGAAGAAAGAAAAGAAAATTCAGGAAGAGAGACAATAACAAATAACAAATAGAAAAGAGAAAACCCCTAATTGCCCCAAATAAGCAAACAGAGAAATAACTTTGAAAGACTTTAAAATTTAAGTAATACTTCAAAATTTGATTCCAAAATTACACAGACATGCCTTTATATAGGAAAAGTTTGAGTATTTTCCAAGCATAATGCTTGGAGAAAAAGAAAGAAATAAAAATACAAAACATAACTAAAAACTTGGAGACAAAGTAAAAGTCTTGTATAGAAAGTAAAGCATATTATTCAAAAAAAATCTTCAAATATTTTGTATGATTTTTTTCATTCTTTGGTTGATCTTATTCAAGAAATAATCTTTAAATCTGATTCTTGATTTTCTCTTGCATTAGATTGTGAGCAATCTGAAGTTGGCAGGGGCTTTCAATTGTTGGGGATTAGAGATTTTGTCGATGGGTTGAAGATAATTGGCAAGAACTTGGTGTTTTTTTTTTTGTTTTTGTTTTTTGAGTTTATCATGTTTGGTATTTTACGCTGATGTACTCCATAATCTTATTGGAAGGCACCAAGAGCTTAGTTTGTGCAAAGTTCCTATATAGGTTATTATCTTTTTACATAAGCCAATTAATACAATCTAAAATTACATTTTATGTGAAAATAAATACTTCATGTCAACTATATGTCTCCATCTTCTTCTTCTTCTTCCTTTTTTTTTTTTTTTTTTTTTTTTTTTTTTGTTTTTTCTTCTTCTATGCAATACATGGGGAGAATTAGGGGAGGGCCTTTTCCACTCTTAATACAAATTGAAAGCAGTGGAGGAGAATTCGAGAGAATGCTTCCTGAAACATTGTGGGATGTGCGCCCATTTAGCGAAAAAATGCACTTTGAAATTAGCTTTTTGCCGTCGAACATAACTATAATTGTTTTGATAGCTAGTGATAGTAAATGAAAGCTAAAAATTGAGGGTATAAAGGGAACTTAGGAAGATAGAAAATAACTATTACAGAAGAGACATACCCTAGTCACCCTAGGAAATAATTTTGAAAGACTAAAATTTCATTAATACTTCAAAATTGAGATGAAAAATAACACATGCCATATTCCTTTAGATTATAGTGTACATGCGGGCGGGTATAACCGCTTGTATCCGTTATCCGCACATGCGGATGTAGATAGCAAAAATCACTATCAGAGAGTGCGGATGCGGTGGATAATAACCATATCTACATACCTTTTATATCTATTTTTTAATTTATATTTTACTTATGAACGTGTAGTATATATATATATTTTAAAAATTATTTTTTTTATGTTATGAATTTGTAATATTATTATTTTTTTACGTTGGACTTATAATTTATGATTTTTTATGTTTGCTAGCTTGATTGTTATGCTAATTGAATTATGGAAAAAAAATAAAATAAGGGTGTTTTGTGAGCATTGATTACTATGAATATTTTGAGGTTGTATACATAATCCATTTTTTTTTTTTCTTGATTCTACATATTTTTGGTGTTGTATTATATTTTCGAAACAAGCCCAAAAGACTAAAAATGGGTCAAAATTATTTGTAAAAGCGTTTAAAACAAGCTCATTACCTATTTGAGAATATCGGATAATAATCGCAACAATGGCACAGATGCAGATAGTAAAAAAATGATGAGGATGTAAATATCTAAAAGTAATATCCGTATTTTACGGATGAGAGTGCAAATATCGCAAATAACTTGTGGATATCTACATGTACATCCAACTTGTACACAAAGCAAAAGATGTCATTCCAAAAGTAATCCTCCAAACATTAATTCTCCTCTATCACAAGCTAATTTTCTGCGAACTTTTTGCTTTTGCTGACTGGATATGTGGAAAATGAATGGACGGAGGAGACATCTTCGACTTGTCAAGCTAGATATTTGAGCTCCATATATATATTAGACAACTCGACAAGCTTAATTAACTTTTTGCATCAATTTTCTGCTCAAGTAATTGTTGTCCTGACAGGATTGAGAAATGAATGAAGGGAGGAGACGATGTATGTCCTTCATGATTGGTGAGGCTATGGAGTATGGACCATTCCCGGCCCCCACCAACGCAGGGTGATTGATGATCAATTGGTCCACAATTAATCCACGTGAATTAATTCAAATCTCATTTCAACGGAAAAAAGAAAAGCATAAAGAAAGTAAAAAGGCTCTGCCGTCAGTCCAAACACAATCTTAATAGATCGAGAGCATTCATGTCGTTACGTTATAGTACTACTCCGATCCCTTGGGCCGAAGATATCAAGGACGACCTAAAAGTAGCTAAAATCGTCTTTCTTTTGGAGGCCAGGCAGGCCAGCAACGAACAGTCAACTTTCTTTTTTTGTGAACCCTAGCAGAGCATATTATATACGTACCTAACAAAATTGTCGTGTTTCGCTTTTGGAGGCCAGCAACGAACAGTCAACTTTCTTGATCATGCTCGTATATCGTCTAACGTTAGTTTGGGTACTAAAAAAACGTACGTCACCTTTTTTCTTGGAGGCAAACCAACTGTCAAGTCTTAGAAAAAGTTGGTTGAAATGTTCGCTTGGGAGGAGAGAAAAACGAATCAACTAATTAAAAAAGGAACGACAGATGTGTGGTCCCAGAGAGTTCGATCACCTTCTGAATTAATTCATTGATCAGCTGAAATGACGATCAGGATTTCTTTAAACATCAAGCACGTGACCCCTTAAGCCTCAGTAATTAGTTATTCAAAGGGATCGATGCCACTGCCTGCATAAAATACAAACGCGATAGGCCTCTTGTATTAATTTATATATAACCAATATATAGCAAGAAAGAGGGTGTGTTTATATATATATTTCATAGTGTTCATGAATGGTGTAAATTAATTCCAACGGTACCATAAAATAAGTCAGAAGATCATAGTTTACGTCAGAGAGACGTGTGAATTAATTAAGGCCCATTCTCTTATTTTTTTGTCTTTTCAAATTAATTCAATTACTTAGGAGTACTTATACTTCTATCACTACAAAAAAAATAGCAATTTGCCACATGCACTTCGCCACGTGTACGGACAGAGTACATGTGGCTAACAGGCTGCCACATGTACTCAATATATGTGGCCACTTGGCCGCGTGTATTTCAGTACATGTGGCAATTTGTTTTTTTTGTTTTTTTAAAAAAATTAAAATATAATTAAAATTTTTATTTAATTCTTTTTTAAATTATTGATTGTATTTTTAATTTAATTCTTTTTTTTTAGAGGAAAAAAAATTAATAACTGAAAAAGAAAAAAATAAAAGGAAAACCACGCGTGTGGTTTTCTTGAACGAGCAAGTTCATTAGAGAGAGAGAGAGAGAGAGAGAGCGAGCGAGAGTTGGGAAGGCCGGCCACGCGGTGGTCGAGGAGCTGGCCGGTGGTGCAGTACTGACGAAGAGAGAGAGAGAGAGAGAGAGAGAGAGAGAGAGAGCGATACAGAGAGAGAGCGAGAGACGTCGGGAAGGCCGGAGGGAAGGCCGACCATGCGGTGGTCGGGGAGCTGGCCGGTGGTGCAATACTGACGGAGAGAGAGAAAGAGAGAGAATACACCGTGAGAGAGAGAGAGAGAGAATACGTACGCGTGCAGTATTAAACGAAATTTTTTTCCCTTTTCAAATATATATATATATTATGTTTAAAAGTAATGGTCAGGTGGCGCGCGGGACAATTCCCGCGCGCCTACCTACACAAATTCTGGCCACGTGGCCTAAAGCCACGTGGCCAATTCTCTTATACATATACATATATATTTTTTGTTAATAGTGTACAAAACCTTAATAAAATTTGTTTTTATTAATATATATTTGATAAAAACAATTGGCCACGTGTAAAAATGCATGCGGCCAATTGGACGCGTGTAAAAAATACACGCGGCCAATTTGCGGCTAATTGGCTGCGTGTATATACATACACGCGGCCACTTGTTTTTCTTATACCATCAGCCACGTGTCTCCATTACACGTAGCCAATTGGCCGCGTGTCTACAGTAACCGCTACAGTAGACACGCGGCTAGTTGCACCTTTTTTTGTAGTGTATTCAAGTGTCTTGCTAGGTCGATCTTATGGGGCTGTGAATCTATTTCAAAGATCTGTTCAGTGAGATTCCTTTAAAAATTTGGATTATTTAACTAGGATCAACCATATGGGATGCATGGAGAGAGAGGGAGAGGAGGGTCGGTATTAACACTACAAAAAAAGGTGCAATCTGCTGTGTGTCTACAGTACCGGTTACTGTAGACACGCGGCAAAGTAGCCACGTGTATTTTTTACACGTGGCTGGTTGTATAAGCAAAACAAGTAGCCGCGTGTAATACATGCGGCCACTTGTACACGTGTATAAAATACACGTGGCTGACTAGACGCGTGTATTAATACACGCGTCTAATCAGACACGTGTATAAATACACGTGTCCAAATAGACACGAGTATAAGTACACGTGTCCAATCAGACACGTGTACAATTGGCCGCGTGTATTTACTACACGCGGCCATATGGCCGTGTGGATTTATTACACGCGGCCATATGTGGCCACGTGTAATAAATCCACGTGGCCAAATGTTATTTTTTTTCCAAATATATATTAAAAAAAAAATGTTATTTTGTGTTCATTTTTTTTTTTCAAAAAAAAAAAATCTTATTTTATTAACTATATATATATATAATTACGGTCTACATAGCATATACACATAAAGTTAGGTTTTAGAGCTATACAGGGGCAGAGCCAAGAGGGTCGAGAGGGGGCACATGCCCCCCACTCAACCTCCGAAAATATTTTTTACCTATAGTAGAAAATTTTCTAGATGCCCTTTTTGCCCAACCTTAACTGTAGAATCCGGGGCAATAGAAACCCAATGACAAAACTTTAAGGGCGAACTTCAGTTGTAGAGAAGGAATGTCTTGAAATTTTTCTGAATGTTAGGTTTAGGTTAGAACCAGATGAAAGGGGAAGAAGAAGATGAGAATCACGCTATATGTAAATTCTATACTTGGCCTTTACATGTTGAGTTCCGTATATATATATATGGTATACTGATAAGTACGTAAACCCTAACCTAATTTACATATTGTACTATATGCATAATTAAACCAAATTTGGTGCTATATATTTATATAATTAAATTTAATTATATGCAACATAACAAAGTTAAAAAATCTATAATTAATACTGTATATATATATATATATATATATATATATATATATATATATATACACGCTGGCAATTGGACGTGTGTAAAAAATACACGTGTAGTAATACACGTGTCCGACTGGCCACGTTTATTTTATACACGCGTCCAAGTGGTAGAGTGTCAAAAATACATGTGGCATTCAGACATGTGTATTTTTAACTCGCGGCCATAAGTGGCCAAGTGGCCAACTATTTTTTTGTGAAAAATATATATTAAAAAAAGAAATGGACATAGAAATTTTGTACACTATGCATATAAATCATTGTATCACGTTGTGTTTTTTTTTTAAAAAAAAATGACCTCCCCATGAGGGAGACGTTGCGATGTTGGGTTTCGATCAGTTGGCCCCCGATATCCCCAGGATATGCTATCAGATGATGATCCACAACCTCCCCCAGCGGAAGGGGGTGGCGAGGATGTCGCAGACGACCCAGCGACCCAGCGCATACAGATTGACCAGATTCAGTTGATGGGTAAGTACATACTTAGACATCATTAAACTCATATTATGTTACTAAATATTAATAGTAAGTTTGAAAGAAAAATAAATTGAATTTAAAATTTAATAATGTAATTATGTTTTTTAGTGTTAAACAATTAAATGTTGTGTATTTTTGTATTAGGGTACAACCCAGACGGAAGCATATATTATGAGGTGATTAGGGACCCAGAGAAAAATTGGGTGCTCCCGAGGGGGAAGAAGATTGTGTTGCAGTACAATGCTGCGACACAACCTGTAGGACGAGCTTGCAATCGTTTTAGGCGGGATGAGGGCATGCTTATCAGGAGCAGGTCCTTCATACATATGCGAGATGAATGTGCGAAGGTAGATAAGCAGATTAAACAAGCTATGTGGCACGCGCTGATGGTATGATTATGAATTTAATTTATTTATTTATTTAAATTAAACCTAAGATTAAGTTTCTCTTGAACTTTTAAAATTAATGCTTAAATTAAATATGCAGGAGGAGTTCTATCTACCTATATTACTAGACGAGCGCAAGGCACAACAAGAAGCGTGGAATGATATTGGCCGCAAGCACCGCTCGTGGAAGTCGAAGTTCAAAACCAAGGTATATATTCAAGACAGTGACACACCCGAGATTATACGTGCGAGAGTGCCAGACAAAGTTTTTGAGAAGTATGACGCAGAAGATGTGGAGTTCCTGCTGACCGATTGGTGCTCTGAGCAAAAAAAGGTATGTAGGTCTTTGATTGTATGACAAAAAAATGTTGTGTTTTTCTAATAACAGTTAATTTAATTTTGATTACTACTTTAATTGTGTCAATGCTTACATTTTTACCATCATGTTCAATGCGTAGGCGACCTCTAAACGGATGAAGCGTTTGCGCGAGCAGAATGACCTCCCCCATTGTACGGGATCCAAAAGTTATGCCAGATTTAATCACGAGGAGGTATGAACAAATGTATGTAAATAAAATATTTGTTGCTAATTGTTGCTGATTGTGACTATTTTCTCGCTCTCTGTTTGTTATATATTTCAACTGGATGGCGACAGGCATGTACATCTGGCACGCCTCCCACTCGCGCCGAGTCGTTCATGAAGACGCACACAAGGAAGGCCCCCACTCACGCCGAGTCGTTCGTGAAGACGCGCACAAAGAAGGACGGTACTTACCTGAATGAACGTACACGGGTCCTATGCGTATGCTACTGATCTATTTTAATAATATTTCTAAATTATGTGTGTGTTATGACATTATTCAATATATGTGTATTTTATGTTGATGACGTACATGAGAGGATGACGTAGAATTTATCCAGTGATCCAGCCGCCACGCAGAGCGTCTCACAAGACACGGTGCGTTGGGCACCGAACGACGCGTACGAACAGGCGATTGGGAGGCCTGAGTATGCGGGGAGGGTTCGGCAGGTTGGGCCGAACGTTACTTCTGTTTATGGGATGTGTTTCTCGTACATGCCTCACTCACAAGGGGCACCATCTGCGGGCACATCTCGGGCAACCTCCGAAAATGACCGGCAGATGGCGGAAATGTGGGAGATGTGGTGTATTGAGCGAGAGAGGAATGACGCCTTGGAGGAACGCATGCGACAGTTTGAGGCCTTCATGTCCTCAATGGGAGTATCACCTGCATGTGGAGGTGTTCAGCAGTCTTCACCTGCAAACGTAGGTAGCACGTCGTCTGTTAGTAGTGCATCTGCATGTATGATTCATATTGTGTATACGTCATAATTATTTAAAATTTGTTTTTATTACTTGTTTAAATTTGCGTATAATATTATATATTATAATTGTTTTTATTATTTGCAGGTAATGCGACAACGATTGGTCCGTTGTCACCAATTGGGCGACGGCTGAGCCAGCACTCCCCTGTCGGGACACCATCACCTGTTACACCGTCCCTTGCGCAGCAATCACCGGGTGGCCAGTACACGCCTGGGACGGTACCTCGTGATTCGCAAAGACACCATTCAGATTCGTAGATATTTTATGTAATTATTTTTTGTTCGTAAAGATTTGTGTAGTTAACAAACACGTTATTAATTATTGATTTGTGTAATTTAATTTTGTGATATTTTGGGGTAAAATAGATTTCGCGATATTTTAGGCTGGAAATAACAAAATTACAGCAAAAAAAAAAAAATTCCAAATAAAATTCCAAAAATAATTAAACTAAATAAAAATACAATTAGGTATTTAAAAAAGAATTAAATTAAAAAAATACAATTAAAAATTCTAAAGAAGAATAAAATTAAAAATTAAATTAAATAAAAATACAATTAAAAATTGAAAAAATAATAAAAGTAAAAATTAAATTAATTAAAAAATTATATTAAAAATTATATAAATTAAATAAAAAATATTATTAATTAAAACATTTTGCCACGTGTACAAAATACATGTGTTAGACTGTCTGACATGTGTATTACAGTACACATGGCAGACAGTCTGCCACGAGTATTCTAGTACACGTGGCAGACAGTCTGCCGCGTGTACTAGAATACTCGTGGCTACCTTGCCACGTGTACGGTGATACACGCGGCATACTGTCTGCCACGTGTATCCTAATACACGTGGCACAGTGGACACGTGTATCACTGTACACGCGGCCAAATGTGCATTTAGTTGCACCTAGATCTAACACGCTTCGAACACGTGGCCACCTGTTTGCCACGCGTACAGTGTCCGTACACGTGTCTAAATGAAAGTGGCAAAATGCTATTTTTTTTGTAGTGTTATAATGGCCTTGCCCTCCCCCCTCTTTTGATTTTGTTATAGTATACAAATAACTAATTTAATACATTTGGCTTTAAATAATTAAGCTTCGCCCCTACCCCAAAAAAGAAAAAGAAAAAAAGGTTAGGCCCCTGGCCCTATTATAACAAAAATCATTTTATACCTAAACCTTAAACATCATGAGCAACAACATTAACCCAAATCTTTAATTAAAAAAAACAAAATTAGGCATAAGAAATAGTTTCTAGGATCGAGAAATGTAAATGAATTTTTTTAACGAAGCAACGTATGCTTACTCTTATCGTTTCTATTGCTGTATTGCAACTACAGTATTAGCCTTTTCAATCATGCATGAATATTGTCAAAATTAAGCTTTACAACAAAATTAAAGATAAGTTTCTTAATTAATTTTTTGATGTTGTACATCGAAAAATAAATTTCTTCGAAATTTAATTAATAAAGATTTAATCATATATAGATGATTTTCGAGAATTAAAAGAAAAAATCGCCAGTTCCATTTTAATAGATATTTGAGTTGAAAATTAAAATATATTAAAAATAATTATTTTGATTCCTTCAATCTTAGTATATTTCCCATTAATTCATGTTTTGGCCCCCATGTCCTGCACATGCAGAGATTTCAAGAAGAAAAACGAAAAGTTTAATACATCAAGTTTAATTCGGAACTGTACGTACTAATTAAATATTACCAATAAATTAAGGAATTTTTTGCAAAAGTACTGAATTTAATTTAAGGGGTGCAAGTGCAACTAATTAATTAATTAGTATATTCCCTTTTGAGTCAGTCAAGGAGGAAAGGTAGCATAGAAATTAATGCATGATTAATGGTTGAAAGAATGCATGGCCTTCATGATTCGATTTGGCCGGACGTGCTTCTGATCGGCTAGTGTAAAATTATTAGGGCATACGAAACACGTGGACACGAAATATTTGATTTGATTTTTAGTGTTCACTTGTCTGTGTCCATTGATGCGACAAAACATAACTAATGTGGCCGTACATTAAAAAATGTAAAAATTATTATCAAGTACTATTGAAATCTGGGGGCATGCCCCGCCTATAAATGTCTCACTTTTTCCTCAACGTTGGGTGATACAAACGGCAGCAACAACTCTCACATTAATTCTCCCTAGGGGGGAGAGAGAGAGAGAGTAGTCCCTGCAACAAAAAACTGTACAGAAATGGGCAGAAGTCCTCGGTGTTCGAAGGATGGATTAAACAAAGGAGCATGGACTGCTCTTGAAGACGAAATGCTCATGGATTATGTTAAGAGCCATGGCGAAGGGAAATGGAGTAATCTTGCCAAAGAAACAGGTGAGAGATCAGAGCCTTCGATCACTACTTCTTCAATTCGATCTCCTTTTCCCGGATGCATATATAAAGAACATCAAATTAATTACTGCAGCTTTTTTTCCTCTTTTCTGTGCTACTATTTGGGCAGACTAATCAAGATTCATTAAGGAGTAACTATAATTTAATGTACAATCCTAATTAATTAACAAGGAAGTAGTTCAGAGTTACAGCCCTTGGCTTTTCTTATATGGTTAGAGTTAATTATGAGAAGAAAAGATGTTGGGGAAATCAGCAAGTAAATAAAAGAATGTGGGTTGATTTGTGTTTGTTTCCATTTTTTGGTTTATTTACTTTGATTTTCTGGGGCAGGGCTCAAGAGATGTGGCAAGAGCTGCAGGCTTCGTTGGATGAATTACCTGAGACCAGATATAAAGAGGGGGAACATTGCTGAAGATGAAGAAGAATTAATCATTAGGCTACACAAGCTCTTGGGCAACAGGTAGAATGTGATAGCCGATAAGGAAAAGTACTTTGATAAACTTTAATTTCCAAATGTAGAAGCCGATAGAAGATAGTACGTATATGAACTAATTGATAGTTTTAACACTCCCACTTAGGAGATGGCTCAAACATGACGCAATGTGTGAAATATTTAATCGAAATTAGAGTGAATTGTAGAGTCAGAGTTTGAATTTGTGACTTCTGATACCATGTTAACATCATTTAATTAATATTCTAACGAGCTTTATGTGTGTTATGTACGTGCTTGCAGATGGTCTCTAATAGCAGGGCGACTTCCCGGAAGAACAGACAATGAAATTAAGAATTATTGGAACTCCTATTTAGCCAAGAAGTCAAAGGATCAGTTCCCATTAGCCAAGCCTACAGCTGAAAAAAAGCCAATGAATATTGGACTTCACGGTGACAACAAGGTGGCAGTGGAACCATCGACGTCGGACAATAAGTTGGTTAAGATTAACAAGTCCTCACCATCAGAATCAAGTGTCGGGTCACCGCTATCAACGGCCAGGGAAAAGAAAACGGCGGACTTCATGTTGGACTTGAGCTCAGAGGATTTATGCAGAATGCTTGACTCCGATTTTGTAAAACTCAGTGATGTTGATCATGAGATAAACGAGTTGAATCAGCCTCTTCTACCGTCGGAGGGAATGGAAAACAATCACTCCGGCAGTGACTTATGCGGTCAAGCTAATAACATGGCTTCGGATTTTCGATCATTGTTTCTAGAATCAGATGATGGTTGGTTAGGAGTTAATATAGATATTCTATTCTCGGACTGACTAAGTTGGTTATGTTGAGGAAGACAAGATACCCGGACATAATATCCGGGCATTCCTCGACAAAATATATTGTATTTGCTTTGTTTTCATTTGTATTGCTCTGTTTCCGTTAGTATTTGAATTGCCCAGAATAATCTAGCGTAATTGTAGGAAATCACCTTGTATAAAGATGTATCTTCTCAGTCAATGAATAATTATTCCAGGAAAACAATTCTTCCTTCTTTTACCCTTTCTACATGGTATCAGAGCAGGGAACGATACCCTAGCTCTCTGTTTTTTTCTCCGCCGTTTTCACAACCATGACAAACGAGCAATCTTCTAAGGGGCGTAGGGATGCTACTGCCAACCCATATTCTAATCCTTTTTTTCTTCATCATTCCGATCACCCAGGAATGGTGCTTGTTTCTAAACCTCTTGATGGGGATAACTACTCAACTTGGTGTAAAGCCCAGACGATTTCTTTGAACACCAAATCTAAATTGGGTTTTATAGATGGAACAACCACAATGCCGTCTGCCACTGCCAAACTAGAAGACTATGTTGCGTGGAAGAAATGAAACGATATGATCCTCTCCTGGATTCTCAATTCTCTCACACCAGAACTTGTAGATAGTGTTATTTTTTCAACCACAGCCCAAGAGGTATGGGAAGACCTTCGAGATAGTTTTTCTCATAGCAATGCCCCTCGCATTTTTCAGATTGAGAGGGACATCGCTTGTCTTGCTCAAGAACAGATGACTGTTGCGGCTTATTACACAAGATTGAAGAAATTATGGGATGAACTAGGATCCTATAATGATACCGTTTGTTCTTGTGGGGCGGACCACAAGAGACGCCAATTGATGCAGTTTCTCATGGGACTCAATGAATCCTATAGTGCAATCCAAGGGCAGATTCTGTTGATGAATCCCCTGCTAGACGTTGCCAAAGCTTATTCCTCCATTATACAAGAAGAGAAGCAGCGAAGTCTAGGCACTGCACGTGAGACAACAGAGAACTCAGCCATGGCTGTTCGAAGGGCTGAACCAGTGGCTTTGGCTGTTCGACATGGATCAGGTTCCTCTTCTTCTCATTCCAACTCATCTACCCGAAAACCTTTGCATTGCTCTTACTGTGACCGTGACCATCATGTGCGAGAAACATGCTGGAAATTGAATGGGTATCCGCCAGAACATCCGAAACATGCATCCAATAAATCCAAACAAAGAAGCTCCTCTTTTAAACGCTACCGCAGCCATCAGTCTTCAGCCAATAGTGTCAAGGAAGGTCCAGCTATTCCAGACGTGTCGTCAGTGACACATGGACTTTCTGATTTGCAACTCCAGTAAATTTTGTCTATTATACAGGGCAGAGGGACAACACAACTTGCCAATCCTAAAGCTAATGTCGTTGCTGCTTCTTCAGGTTTGTTACAAGCACTGTTGCACCTCCATCAATTAATTATTGATAGTGGTGCAACAGACCACATTACCTCATCTCCAACTTCACTTGTCAACAAACGTAAGAACACCCTTTTTCCACCAGTTGCTCTGCCAAGTGGAGAACAGGCTCCCATTACATCCATTGGGAATTTACCTTTGAGCTCAACCATTACTTTAAAAAATGTGCTTGGTGTGCCATCTTTTAAGGTGGATTTAATGTCTGTGAGTCGAATTATAAGAGACCTCCATTGTTCGGTAACTTTTTTCCCTTATTGGTGTATTTTGCAGGACTTGAGGACGAAGAAGACGATTGGTTTGGGTAAACAACGAGACGGACTTTATTACTTGGTTGCATTAGCATCAGAGAAGCCAACACATCAACCTCCATCTGCAGCAACCATTGATGTGAACCCCGTCAAGAATAACGAGACCCAACAACGAAAGGGAACCCAAGACCGTTCTAAGGACAGATTCGAATGGAAAAACCTCGACCCGTTGTTTATGACAAACAAGAACCTCGGTATAAGGAAGACGCCACAAACGGTGGTGGAAATTCCGTTTGATAAGTCGAGATGAACGCCACGGGAAATCCCGATAAGTTCGAATAGTTCTTCAAAGAACCAAAGAGAATAAAACCTCACAAGTTTTATGAATCATCAATGTCTCCTCGATTACATGGTAGGTACACCTATTTATACAAGAAAATTACTTGCGGAGAAAGTAGTTCTAATCCTAATAAGTAAACAAATCAATTCCTAGCAAGGAAAGAAAATAAAGTCCAAATCAATTCCTAGCAAGGAAAGAAAATAAATAAAGATCTTAGGTAGGTAAAGAAAATAAGTCTTGCAATCCGATCCTTCTAAATTAACGAACAATCTCAGCAGTTCTTAGCCTTGACCGGATCCTTCTAGAACTTGAATCAAGGTGACAATTCTTAGTTGCCCACGTGGATCATGCTCAATGGGCCTCCCCGAATTTGCTTGAGCCCATAACTCTTGGATGAGTCCGTTGAGCACATCCTTGAACTTCTTTGCTCGTGCTCTCATAACCGGCCCAATTGGTACTTGAACGAGATCCTTCGAAGCGGTGCCTTGATCTCCATCAACCATTTCCTGTCATTTACCCAGTTCTCAGGTCGCCTCATCCACCGCTTTATGGCATCGCCATTTGGGCCATTTATCTTCTTCTAGATTAGATTTTATGGCTAAACATTTGTTGAATTTTCCTTTCCAGTCTAATAATCCTGTGATGTTTGTGCTCTTGCAAAACAAAGTCGCCTACCATTTTCTGTTAGTTTAATTTCATCTGTGAGACCTTTTGAATTAATTCATTGTGACATTTGGGGTCCTTATAAGATTGCTTCATTTTCTAGTGCAAAATATTTTTTAACTATTGTGGATGATTATTCAAGATTCACTTGGGTTTTTTTTATGCATCACAAGAGTGAGACACAACATTTACTTGTCAAATTTTTCTCCTTCGTCCAAACACAATTTCATGTTTCTATCGCCAACATTTGGGTTGATAATGGTGGCGAATTCTTTTCTATGCACAATTTTTTCAAACAAAAAGGGACAAACTATCAACACTATTGTGTATATACCCCTCAACAAAATGGGTTGTAGAGCGCAAGCACCGCCATATTCTTGAATCCGGTCGCACATTTCGCTTTCAAGCTCACTTTCCTTTACGTTTTTGGGCAGAATGTGTTTCCACTGCCGTTCATGTAATCAACCGTTTGCCCACACCACTTCTTTCTCACAAAACCCTTTTTGAAAAACTTTTTGGCAAACTCCCTTCTTATTCTCATCTTCGAGTCTTTGGGTGTCTTGCATATGCCACTGTCGTGCATGTTCCTCATAAGTTCGCCCCTCGTGCCCAACGTTTTTCTTGGCTATCCCATCTGTCAAAAAGCTTACAAACTCTATGACCTTACAACCCATCAAATGTTTACTAGCCGTGATGTCGTTTTTCATGAAACAATTTTTCCTTATGAGTCCATTCCATCCACTTCGACCCCTGTCATTCCTCTCTCTGTCTCTGATACATATCACCAACTAGATCCTTCCCCACCTGTCCCATCAATCTCACCACCGGATCCAATCTCTTCCCAATCTCCACTTGCCGCCCCTCCTCCCGAACCCCTTTACGCCGTTCTCACCGACCTCATCATCCTCCCACGGCTTTGCGTGATTATGTATGCAACCAAGTGACGTCTCCCAACCAGTTGTCGACTCTGTCCTCAAGTCCACAGCAAGGTACGCGATATCCTCTTTGCCATTATGTCTTTTATCATCGTTATTCACCACAGCATTACTCATTTACTGCTGCTCTCAGTCAAGATGTTGAACCTACATCCTATACCGAAGCTACTTCTCATTCCCATTGGCAAGACGCTATGCAATCTGAATTGGCTGCTTTAGAAGCCAACAACACCTAGTCTCTCACTTCCCTTCCTCCTGGTAAGACGCCAATTGGTTGTCGTTGGGTTTTCAAAATTAAAAGGCATTCAGATGGCACCATAGAGCGTTACAAAGCTCGTTTGATTGCGAAGGGTCACACACAACTGGAAGGTATAGATTACCATAATACTTTTTCTCCCAATGCTAAAATGGTTACTGTTCGTTGTTTACTGGCTTTAGCAGCTGCCCAGAATTGGTCCCTATACCAACTCGATGTCCACAATGCTTTTCTCCATGGTGATCTCCACGAAGAAATTTACATGTCTCCACCTCCTGGTCTTCGGCGACAGGGGGAGAACCTAGTGTGTCGCCTCCACAAGTCATTATACGACCTAAAGCAAGCTTCTCGACAATGGTTTGCCAAGTTCTCTACAGCCATCCAAGCTGCTGGATTTGTTCAATCCAAAGCAGATTACTCATTATTCACACGTCGGAAAGGCAAGTCTTTTACAGCATTGTTGATATATGTCGATGATATTCTCAATGTTAATGCCATATCAACTCTAAAACAATTTCTGCATAGTCGTTTTCGGATTAAAGATTTGGGTAACTTGAAGTATTTTTTGGGCATTGAAGCTTCTCGATCAAAGAAAGGTATCTCCATTTCGCAACGAAAATACACTTTGGAAATTCTAAAAGATAGCGGACTTTCAGGTTCTAAACCTGTGAACTTTCCCAGGGAGCAAAACGTAAAACTCTCGGACTCAGAAGAATTGCTTAAAGAACCATCTCAGTATAGGCGACTTGTTGGACGCCTAATTTACTTGACGATTACCCGACCAGACATCACTTATTCGGTCCATGTGCTAAGCCGATTTATGCATGCACCTCGCAAACCACACATGGAAGTTGCCTTGCGTGTGCTGCGTTATTTGAAAAATAGTATAGGCCAAGGTTTGTTTTTCCCTTCTCAGAATGATTTATCTTTGCGAGCATTTTCAGACTCGGACTGGGCTGGTTGTCCAATATCTCGTAGATCCACTACGGGTTATTGTGTTTTTTTGGGATCCTCTTTGATTTCCTGGTGGACAAAAGAGGCAGAAAACCGTATCCCTCTCCTCAGCAGAAGCCGAATATAGAGCCATGACAGGTACATGCTGTGAATTATCCTGGCTACGATCATTATTGACAGATTTAAGAGTATTGCATCCGAAGCCAGCATTGTTGTATTGTGACAACACAGCTGCCTTACACATAGCAGCCAATCCCGTTTTCCATGAAAGAACTAGACATATAGAGATGGATTGTCATTTTATTCGTGACAAAATACAAGATGGCTCGATTGAAACCAAACATGTTGCTTCAACAAATCAGCTTGTGGATGTATTCACTAAGCCATTGGGAAAAGAAATTTTCTCAAGTATGATACGCAAGTTGGGAGTTCTTGACATCCACTCTCCAACTTGAGGGGGAGTGTTGAGGAAGACAAGATACCCGGACATAATATCCGGGCATTCCTCGACAAAATATATTGTATTTGCTTTGTTTCCATTTGTATTGATCTGTTTCCGTTAGTATTTGAATTGCCCAGAATAATCTAGCGTAATTGTAGGAAATCACCTTGTATGAAGTTGTATCTTCTCAGTCAATGAATAATTATTCCAGGAAAACAATTCTTCTTTCTTTTACCCTTTCTACAGGTTACACCTAAATTTGACTCTTCAAGGTCAATATTATTGTAGCATTTGTCAAAGCTTAAAATTATTCCAGCAGCTTATGTAATACCTCGTATTTTAAGACATTGAATAAAATATCTTAAAATATGATTTATGATCTAATAATGACGTAAAAGAATAAATATGAATATTTATGAAAATAAATATTCATTTATTATGGAGCATTTATAGTTTCAGTTTAATAAAAAGTTTAAACGGACCTTAAACTTTAGAATAATGAAAATAGGGTCAAACAAATTCCGTTTTGGTCGATTCAAAAGCAGAACGCTCGTCTCGAAGTTCTCTAATATCCTTCGAATTTCATAATTTTGGACTTCGTTTAGGGTGCGAAAATACCCGCAAAAAACTCTACCTCTGATTAGGACGAAAATTCAGACATAACATTTGTGGCCCATTTTATTCCCAAATAACACACACCCAGCCCCAGACTACGTGAAGATGACCCAACAGCCCAGTCCATGCCAACACCAACCTATAGTCATTTCCAGCATATGCTTAATAAGCCCAACCCAGTAGCTACAAAACTAAAACGGAAGAAAACTTAGTTAAGAGGAAATTTAGATCCTAAACACTCGTTAGAAGTTGATAAGGGAATCTTATTTGCAGATTTTTCTTCCACATGCATTCATCCACGAACCAGCCCGCCGTCCACACGCGTCTTCTCCACGTTTGATGCACAGCCATTAGATCAATTTCAGCTCAAATGCATCCAGGCCGTTCGAGTGCTCTATAAAGGAACAGGTCCTCTTCAAGTTTCAGACACAATTTCTCTTCCTCTCCGTCTTTTTCATAGCCAAACTGTGGGTTTAATACCCTTCCTTTTGCAGTGAAAGAAATCCCTCAAACTGCAGCAGAAATTCTCTCTTTCCATTTTAGTTCTAACAGGAAACCAGTAGATTTTCCCCTCTGTTTCTATCACGGTTTTACAATAGAAAAACCGGGTCTCTCTCTCTAGTTTTCATTTCTTCTTCTTTAGTACAATAACTTGTCCAGCAGCAAGAAAGGAAGGTCAGAAGACAGAAGGTAGTCTCTCTCTCTGACTCTTTAATTCTCTCCCTTTCTCTTCACTGTCTTTCACGGGTTTCACCTGCTGTAAAAGAAAATTAATAGGACAAAGAAGAAGAAAAGATAAAGAAGAAGAGGAAGTCTTGAGTCAACTTTGATAAAAGATAATGGAAAAGAAAAGAAAAAGAAAAAGAAGACTCTAGGACCCACCTCACTTTCTCTCTCGTAAGTCATCTTTCTCTTGTTTTATATTACTCACTTTTTCTAAAAACAATGAACAAGCTCTGCTCTCCTTGGGCAATTCGGCGGATACACAAAAAGAATAGACAAAAAGCAAATAAATAAAATAAAGAAAATGAACTCTCTTTTGCCTCTGACTTGGCCAATTCTAGTGCGGATGGTTTGAGATACTTGGTAAGTATCTAATTGAAGGTTTTGATTTGTTTTATATAATTTCTAAGTTATTAACTTTGTTTTAATATTTTGTAATTTTACTGTTTTTATTATTTTAAGTATCTAATATTTTAAGTTGTGTTTTAACATGATATTTCAAGTGGCGCATTTAAGTAATAAATCGCGTCATTGTGATGTCCGAGTAAAAAGTAATATTTTACAAAAGTGTTGTTATGCCGCCAAAAATTCTAAAAGTATTTTTAGGCATTAATAACACTAATGCCGTTATTCCATCCAAATTTTATAATAAGATTAAAATAAGAATTACCTATATTGTACTGCTTGTGTACTTTTAAAATATAAAACCCATTAATTATATTAATGGAGCTACTATGTTGATTTGGTGCAAAAATATATATATAAGCTTTTAATGCTAATGCCGTAATAATGCCCACACG